>NC_077228.1:112351095-112551095 GCF_027887165.1 Monodelphis domestica | reverse complement strand
CATTTAAAAAAAAATAAAACCCTTACCTTCCATCTTCGAATCAATACTGTGTATTGGTTCCAAGGCAGAAGAGTGGTAAGGGCTAGGCAATGGGGGTCAAGTGACTTGCCCAGGGTCACACAGCTGGGAAGTGTCTGAGGCCAGATTTGAACCTAGGACCTCCCATCTCTAGGCCTGGGTCTCAATCCACTGAGCTACCCAGCTGCCCCCTGGGATTGTCATTTTAATTATATTAGCTAGGTCTACCCATGAACAATGAATATTTCTCCAATTATTTAAATCTGACTTAATTTGTGTAAAAAATATTTTATAATTATATTCATATAATTGCTGGTTTGTTTTTAAACCCTTACCTTCCATAGAATCAATACTGTGTACTAGTTCTAAGGCAGAACAGTTAGGGCTAGGCAATGAGGGTCAAGTGACTTGCCCAGGGTCACACAGCTAGGAAGTGTTTGAGGCCAGATTTGAACCCAGGATCTCCTGTCGCTGCGCCTGGTTCTTAAACCACTTAGCCACCCAGTTGGCCCCTGCTGGGTTTGTTTTAGTAAATATACTCCTAAATATTTTATTTGGTCTATGATTATTTTAAATGGATTACTTCTTTCTCCCTCATCTTGCAAGGTTTGGTTAGTGATATATAAAAATATTAATGATTTATGTGGGTTTATTTTATGGTGCCTATGGAAAATCCTGAAGATTCAACTGAAAAAATAAGTTGAAACTATCAATAATTTTAGCAAAATAGCAGGATGTAAAAGAAACCCACATATGTGATCAGCATTTCAATATATCACAAATTTGCTTTAGAGCTACCACAGTGTACTGAGCTCAAGAAAAGACAAGCCTCAGACAACTCAGTGGCAAGGATCACAAGAATGTTCCACCACATTCAGTCCAAACATCTCTTAATTGCCAAATCTAATGATCTTTCCTCAATTCTTATCCTACTTTCTTTAACACAGTAGATCAGCCTCTTCTGGTTCTTTTCTTCTCTTTTTAGGACACTCTTCTCTTCTGGCTTTTTAGTAGAAAATATAACCTGTCTCAGCTCACCTTGTCTCAGTCTCATTCTCCTTTGTTGCATCTTCATCCAGATCTTGTGCACCAACCCTTGACGTCCCCCAAAGATTTATCCTGGGCTCTCTTCTCCTCTCCCTCTATGCTATTTCACTTGGTGATTTCATTAACTTTCATGTATTCAATTATGATCTTTATATAGATGATTCTTAAATAAACTTTTTAGAGTCTTAACTTCTCTCCTGGAACTTTGCTCTTTCATCTCTAATTGCCTATTGGATATCTTGAATTGAATGTCCCATAAGCATCTTAAGTCCAACCTGATCAAAACCGAGCTTAATATCTTTTCCTGGAAACTTCTCCTTTTCCCCAATGAAAAGTGAAGAAATTTTTACTGTCAAGGATATCACCACCCTCCAGTCCCCATGGCTCCTGCTCTAGCGGTCATCCCAGACTTCTCACTCTCTCCCCATATTCAATCAGTTGTTGCATCTCTTGTATAAATATCCTTTTCTCTTCTGTGACACTACCACCACTCTCAAGCTCGCTCTCATTACCTATTGCCTGGACTACTGCAATAGCCTGCTGCTCCATCTCCGTGACTCATCTCTCCTCACTAATCCAGCTTCCACTAGGTTGTCAAGCTAACTATTCTACAACATAAGTCTGATCATCTGCTCCTCCTATTCAATAAACTCCAGGGGCTCCCTAATATCTCCTGGATTGAATGTAAAATCTTCTTTTTGGCTTTTTGAAGTCCTTCAAAATCTATTCCCACTATCGAGCTATAAGGAATGATGAACAGGATGATTTCTGAAAGAGCTGGAAAGACCTGAATGAACTGATGCAGAGTGAGGTGAGCAGAACCAGGAAAACGCTGTACACAGTAGCAGCAATATTGTGAAAGGACCAACTGTGGTGGACTTAGCTATTATCAGCAAGACAATGATCCAGAGGGACTTGTGAAAAAGAATGTTATCCACCCCCAGAGAAAGGACTTTTGGAGTAGGAATGCAGATGAAGACATGATTTATCACTTGTTTATTTGGGTATATGATTTGGGGTTTATT
Source organism: Monodelphis domestica (assembly GCF_027887165.1). Lineage (NCBI taxonomy): Eukaryota > Metazoa > Chordata > Mammalia > Didelphimorphia > Didelphidae > Monodelphis > Monodelphis domestica. The sequence continues at coordinate 112,549,005 of NC_077228.1, read as the reverse complement.
CACTTACAAAAATGAATAATATGGAAATATGTTTTGTGTGATAATACATGCATAACACAGATTGAATTGCTTACCAGCTCCCAGAGGGGGAAGGGAAGAAGGGAGGGAGACAATTGGGATCATATAACTTTAGAAAACTTATGTGGAAATGTGTTATTAAAATAACAATAATAAAATTAATAATAATAATAAATAATAAAATAATAAAAAATCTATTCCCTTCCTACGTCTTAGTCTTCTTACACTTTACTCTTCTCTAAGTAATCTGATATCCAGTGGCACTAACCTCCTTATTGTTCCTTGAACAAGAAACTCCATGTCTCAACTAAGCATTTTTCTCTGGCTGTCTGCCATGTCTTCTCATCTTTGTCTCCCGAATTTCTTGTCTACTTTCAGTCTCACCTAAATCTCATTACTTTCAGGACACCACTCCCCATCACCCTTAATTCAAAGACTTTCTGTCTGTAATTATTTACAATTCATCCCATATATAGCTTGTTTTTCCTTTTAGCTATTTGCATCTGGTCTCCTATGTTAGACAGTGAGCTCCTTGAGATCAGGGAGTGATTTTTGCCTTTCTTCATGTTCCCAGCACTTAGCATAGTGCCTTCAACATGCCAGGTGCTTAATAAACACTTTCTTGATTCAAACTGGTCTACGTCTGAAGAAGCTTGAAATTTATTAAATATCATAATAATTTTAAAAGTGATTTAGAATAACCAGAAGGCAATCCTATATAGTGTGTTCCTTTGGTGCAAATGCCAATTCTCCATTAAAAAAAACAAGAGCAAAAACAAAAAAACAAGCAAACCAAGAGAGAAAACTCCACCCTCACATATTGATCTAGTATATAAATTCTCCATGAATGAATGGATGGGATCAGATTCAAGCCTGGGAGATCCTGTGATTATTTCAAGTTCGGGTTGCCAGGAATATCTTTTCCTCTGTGGAAGTCCTTGTAACTATGCAAACATGATATTGCTATGGTGAGGGCGATTGTCTCTTGAAACAGAATGAGCCCTGGAGGTCTGCTGGGAACTGGGAACTTTGGACTTCAGAGTACCTTGGAGTCTGTGGAAATCAACCAGACAGAACATTGACTACATAGTGTATATTTATACCATACGACTGGTTTTGAGCATCAGTAAAACAACTCTGCTATCTCTTTTCTGTTATATTCTCTGTTTCTTTTGAAGGCAGGACAAGATGTCGGAAGCACCTCTTTCAGTTTATGTTTTAGAAAGCAAAATATATTTTGGTATTACATGGAATTATTTCAAAGAAAATATTACTAATAAGAGGGACCAAGTTGTATTTTCTTTGGCAGATGGAAAGTCTTAAGTAGGCAGGAATTTGGAAGAGATGGATAAACAAGTATGTGTGTAGGGGCTGAGGTTAATTACAAGTTAATTAAGATTCTGGGGTCTGAAGATGGAAATAAATATTGAGTAATAAATAATAACTGACATTTAGACAGTGCTTTGAAGTTTGCAAAGCACTTTATATATATTTTATAATTTAAGCTTCCTCATGATCCTATGGGGTTGGTACAACCAATATTATCTTTATTTTACATGTAATGAAACTGAGGTTCTGTGGTTTGTCCATAGTTACTTAATTAGTAAATATGAGACAAAATTGACACTTGTATTATATTTACACCCTCCTATATACTAATATAGTTACACCTATATATTACACCCCCTATAATGTCCAGACACTCTTTACTCTGCAACCCTGCCTTTTTCTAAAAGCCATAGACTGTCATAGTTGTGTCAGGTGTGACAAAAATAATTGAAATATGTTTTTTGGGCTATATGGAAAACCAGCTGGGCATCTAGGTAACAGAGAGGTTAGAGCACTGGAACTGTAGTCAGAAAGACTCATTTTCCCCGAGTTCAAATCTGGCTTCAGATACTTCTAGCTGTATGACTGTAGGCAAGTCTGTTTGCCTCATTTTCCTCATCTGTAAAATGAGCCAGAAAAGGAAATGGCAAATCATTCCAGTATCTTTGCCAAGAGAACCCCAACTGGGGACATCAAGAGTCAGATATGACTGAAAGGAGGAGGAGCCAGTAGAAAAAGGAGAATGTTGAGTCCCTGCTGGCAGAGTTTAATTTACCATTTTTTTCAAATTAATGTGTTTCCCTGCTTCATGTTGATGTTACAGTCTATTGGAATCCTGAACTGGGATTCAGGAAACCTGGGTTCTAGTCTTAGCTCTGCTGCTTCCTGAAATCTGGAGGAGAATTGAAAAATATGGAGTCCAACCTTTTCACCTACAAAGTGGCTAATTGTGACTAATCTAAGGCCACTTTATAGGGATGTGCTGGAATCTGCTCTAATGAGACCATGAGAGTCAACAGCTAAATTTTTAGGGTGTACATTTACAGCTCAGAAATTGATAAATGCTACAAATTATTGTTTTGTTGATTGTTTAGACTTAAGAAAATGGCAGAGAAAATGTTACTAGATGAAAGTTAGAAATGTATTCATGCAGGCAACTAGATGGCGCAGTGGATTGAAGAGTGGATAGTGGAGCCAAGTCTAGAGATGGGAGGTCCCGGGTTCAAATTTAGTCTCAGACATTTCCTAGTTGTGTGACCCTGGTCAAGTCACTTAACCCCCATTGCCTAGCCCTTACCACTCTTTTGCCTGGGAACTAATACACAGTACTGATTCTAAGATAGAAGGTAAGGGTTCTTAAAAAAAAGTGTATTAGTGGTTGGAAAGCCAGTTTGTTAGCAAATGACAATATACTTCTAGCTATGGCAAACACAAGTCAGAGAATTAGAGAATTATAAAGCTGGCAAAGACCTTAGAGATTGTCTACTCCTGCCCTTCCCACTTCTCTGTCTCCTCTTACTACTGGATTTTACAGATGAAAAACCTAAGCCACAGAGAGATTAAATTATTTGCCTAAATTCACACAGTTAATGACAAAGTAGATGGCAATAATGACTCTCCCATCTACCTCACAGACTTGTTTCAGAATTAAATGGTAACGTAGGAAACATTTGGGAACATAAACCTTCTTTCTTCATCTTCCTGCCTCTTGAACCATCCGTCCCTCCTCTGTTCTCCTTCAATTTACGTGGTCTGTATGCTCATTTTGAAACCTATATATTACTTGATACTCAGTTAATTTCTCATATGTGTACATTTAAAGCCTCCACCTAGATAGTAAACTTTGCAAAGCTGGGTGGCGCAGTAGATAGAGTGAGTGCCAGGTCTGAGGTCAGAAAGACTCACCATCTCATGTTTGAATTGCTCTCAGACATTTACTAGCATCGAGCTGGTGATAATCCCTTAGGTGTGGAAGTGTGGTTATTTCCAAGATCTGTTATCATTTAATAAATAATTATTGAACACTTAACAGTGAATAAGCTATATGTATGACCCTCTGCAATTCTGGACAAATTACTTAACCTGGTTTGCCTCGATTTCCTCATCTGTAAAATGGGCTATAGAAGGAAATGGCAAACCACTCCAATATCTTTACCAAGAAAACCCCAAATGGGGGCATGAAGAGTTGGGCACGACTGAAATGCCTGAACAACAAGAACGATAGTAAACTACAGGAGGGAGGGCATTCTGTCTTTTACATCTGTATCCCCTGGAATGCCAAGCACATAGGATCATGCACAAACCTAGAGCCAGAAGGGTTATCAGGGATCATTGGGTCCAAATCATTCATTTTATAGATGAGGAAACAGGCCTAGAGAAATTAAGTGACTTACCCGAGCTTACACAGCTATTCATTGTTAGATACTCAATACTTGATTATTAAGTAATAATAGATCTGGAAAAAAAACCCCACTTTTGAAATGGAAGGAGTTATCACTATGACAGTAGGGCCATTTCCTCAGCAACAGAAGGAAGGAAGCAGAGGAGAGATAAGTGCAGGCAAATTAGGAGCAAAACAAAGAAGGAAAGCCATGTACATATTGACCTTATTGATGGAACTATGATGAGACAGCCAGAAAAAAATCTCCCATTTTGCATACCTTGAAGTATCCTGCTCTGCCCTCTATTCACATTTATTCTCTAGCTCTTTCCTCAGCTCCCTTTCCAGCCTACCACACACTCTTCCATGCTCTCTCTTCATCCCCAAAAGGAACAAGAATTAAAAGGCTATGTGGGCACACTGCTTCATAAGGACCGCTTCTACTTTGTTTGCTTTGTCTTGTCGAGAGACTGGAAAGTCCCTGATCTTGTTGCCACGTCCTCCTGGCAGGGACAAAGTACTGGGCAGCCCTTTCAGAAGAGGGGATGGTTCTCAGTCCCTAGCTGGTTGGCTCCCTGTCCTCTATAATGATCGGAAAGCTACAAGCCACATTCCTAAGGGAGCACTTGAACCCTGCTCCCTGCAGCTTCTCTGCTTCCACAAGGCACTGGCCACCAAGGATACCTGGCACTGAAAAACAGCCATAGGTTTAAGTGGCAAACCCTCTAGGAAAAGATTGTTTATACTATCCTCAGCTATTTCCTCCACTCCTACTTCTTTGCTCAGTTTAGAAATCACCTCTCCTTTTCAAGACATGCTTGTTGAAGGTTACTGGCAAACCCAATCCATCTGAAAGAGGAAACTCTAAGATGGAGATGTTCTCAATAGGGGAAACAATAGGATTCTATAATTTGTTGTTTGTGTTCAGTCGTTTCAGTCATAGCTGACTCTTTGTGACCTCATTTGGTGTTTTCTTGGCAAAGATCCCAGAGTGATTTGCCATTTCTTTCTCCAGTTCATTTTACAGATGAGGAAATTGAGTCAAACAGGGTTAAGTGACTTTTCCAGGGTCACACAGCTAGTAAGAGTCTGAGGCTGGATTTCACCTCAAGATGAGTCCTCCTGATTTAGACCCTCAACTCTATCCACTATGTTGCTCCATTCTGTGATTTGTATCTATCTGAAATTAAATATCTAAGCACACTCCCAAAGCCCTCAGAACTGAACGGGGAATTTCCCCTTCTTCCATCACATTTCAGTCCACACTCTCACAAGTGAGAATTCTCACCAGTGTTCTTATCTCTTGGATACAGAACATTTAGAACAGTTTCTGACAGGGAGAATACAAATACATTTTTTTAAAAACTTGTATAACAGATTCTACATGATGAGAGAGTTGTTGCTTGCTGAACACAAGCAGCCGACTCCCACAAAAGTTCAAAGACTCTATCTCCCTGTTTTTGTCAATATGCCCATGGGAAAAAAACACATTATCTTCTGACTCCCTGTTTTTAAAACATTTTCATTTGGGCTTCAACACTGGTGAACTAGAAGGACGTTCGAATCTACTGACCATGTGGCCATAGTGTCATCAACTTTTTGTGGTAGCCTCAGTGAGTTCTCTAATGGAAACATGCTGCACAGTCTAGGAGGGGGCACCAGAGATATGAACCTTACACAGAGTCAAGAGCCATGTCCCAAGCAGTAACATAGGTGGGGAAGAGATTAAACCCCATTACCTTACCCAGACCAGGTCTGCTACTCCCTAGGGGACTGAGACCTTGTAGAGCTACCGTCCCAAGTCTCTTTGTGACACCTGGCCAGCCCTAGGTTTCCAGCTTGGCAATGAACAGGGAAGCAGGGTAGGGAGAAATGCTAGGAATGGAATAATTAGCAAAGGCTCAGAAGACAAATTGATGTCATGGTATAATGGAAAGAATACTGGCTCTGGAATCAGAGAGCTGGATGAAAATCTTACCCCAGGATGCCCTTCTCCCATCCCATCTCTTTCATCCCATCCCTTCCCATCCCAGGATGGTTTCTTTTACAAACAGATTCAGATTCCATCCTCATGGCTCACATCAAGAGACAGGAGCTTCAGGAAGTTTTTTTTTTTTAATTTTTAATTATATTTTATTGGATCATTTCCAAGCATTATTCATTAAAGACATAGATCATTTTCTTTTCCTCCCCCCACCCCTCATAGCCGACGCGTAAATCCACTGGGTATTACATGTTTTCTTGATTTGAACCCATTGCTATATTGATAAAATTTGCATTAGAGTGTTCATTTAGAGTCTCTCCTCTGTCATGTCCCCTCAACCGCTGTATTCAGGCAGTTGCTTTTCCTCGGTGTTTCCACTCCCATAGTTTATCCTTTGCTTATGAATAGTGTTTTTTTTCCTCCTAGATCCCTGCAAATTGTTCAGGGACATTACACTGCCACTAATGGAGAAGTCCATTACGTTCGATTATACCACAGTGTGTTTGTCTCTGTGTACAATGTTCTCCTGGTTCTGCTCCTCTCGCTCTGCATCACTTCCTGGAGGTCGTTCCAGTCTCCATGGAACTCCTCCACTTTATTATTCCTTTTAGCACAATAGTACTCCATCACCAACATATACCACAGTTTGTTCAGCCATTCCCCAGTTGATGGGCATCCCCTCGTTTTCCAGTTTTTGGCCACCACAAAGAGCGCAGCTATGAATATTTTTGTACAAGTCTTTTTGTCCATTATCTCTTTGGGGTACAGACCCAGTAGTGTTATGGCTGGATCAAAGGGTAGATATTCTTTTGTCACCTTTTGGGCATAGTTCCAAATTGCCCTCCAGAATGGTTGGATCAGTTCACAACTCCACCAGCAATGAATTAATGTCCCCATTTTGCCACATCCCCTCCAGCATTCATTACTTTCCTTTGCTGTTATGTTAGCCAATCTGCTAGGTGTGAGGTGATACCTCAGAGTTGTTTTGATTTGCATCTCTCTAATTATAAGAGATTTAGAACACTTCTTCATGTGCTTATTAATAGTTTTGATTTCTTTATCTGAGAACTGCCTGTTCATGTCCCTTGCCCATTTATCAATTGGAGAATGGCTTGATTTTTTGTACAATTGATTTAGCTCTTTATAAATATAAGTAATTAAATGTTTGTCAGAGGTTTCTATGAAGATTTTTCCCCAATTTGTTGTTTCCCTTCTGATTTTAGTTACATTGGTTTTGTTTGTACAAAAGCTTTTTAGTTTGATGTAGTCAAAATTATTTATTTTACATTTTGTGATTCTTTCTATGTCTTGCTTGGTTTTAAAGCCTTTCCCCTCCCAAAGGTCTGACATGTATACTATTCTGTGTTTAACCAATTTACTTATGGTTTCCTTCTTTATGTTTAAGTCTTTCACCCATTTTGAATTTATCTTGGTGTAGGGTGTGAGGTGTTGATCTATTCCTAGTCTCTCCCACACTGTCTTCCAATTTTCCCAGCAGTTTTTATCGAATAGTGGATTTTTGTCCGAAAAGCTGGGATCTTTGGGTTTATCGTATACTGTCTTGCTGAGGTCGCTTTCCCCCAGTCTATTCCACTGATCTTCCTTTCTGTTTCTTAGCCAGTACCAAATTGTTTTGATGACTGTTGCTTTGTAATATAGTTTTAGGTCAGGGACTGCAAGGCCCCCATCATATGTGTTTTTTTTTCATTATTTCCCTGGATATCCTTGATCTTTTGTTCTTCCAAATGAACTTTGTTATGGTTTTTTCTAAATCAGTGAAGAAGTATTTTGGTTTCAGGAAGTCTTTTAACCTCAACCTTCCCTTCAATGTTCTCATTCTCTTTCTCTTTCCTAGCAGACATTAACTCTCCATCATGCAAGAGCAAACCCAGTATCCCCATTGCATTCTAACCTTACAGTCTACTTTCTGCTTCTTAATGGGGGTAGGCTGGAACTCTATATGACTCCAATCCTCTCTGTACCACTTGGGAAATTAACATGGGCACTCCTGTGTGACAGAGAATTCTTTATTCTATTGTCTATTCTGAGTTAACACTAAACTTAAGTACCCCTAATTAGTACCTCACTAGACCAAAGACAGAGTTCACTCCTTGTCTACTTTTGAAATGAACCGATTAATCACTAAATTTAGTGATTAGGTGAGAAGCTAGCAAGGTACTTAGAGAATTCACACCCTTAGAAATTCAACCAGTTGGGAATCTGTGACTTTAAAAAAAAAAAACTAAAACCCTTACTTTCTGTCTTGGAATGAATACTGTGTATTGGTTCCAAGGCAGAAGAGCAGCAAGGTCTAGGCAATAGGGGTCAAGTGACTTGCCCAGGGTCACATGACTGGGAAGTATCTTGAGGCCAGATTTGAACCTAGGACCTCCCATCTCTAGGCCTGGCTCTCAATCCACTGAGCTACTCAGCTGCCCCCATAAATCTTTTTGATAAGAACTTTACCTTCAGAAGGTGAGAAGTTGATCCTACAGATATTGCCCCCTGGGCAGTGCTAGACAATGTGGAACCTGTGATTGTCATCTGTCAAAAGGGGAAGGGACAAGAAGTCACTATAAAAAGCAAGTCCCAAACTCCTTCAGGGCAGATTGTCTTTGAGAAGATAGTCTGAAGAGATTGTATTCTGGAGATAGTTTTAGATAGTCTTTGAGTGAGCTTCACTGGAGACTATTGCTTGGATTGTGGACTTGGAGCTTGACTTCTACTTGGACTCTGACTCTTGGATTACTTTGTTGGATGAGTAAAAGACCGACCCCTTTCCTAGCTTCCGGAGAGACAAGCTTCCATCTTGGAGGAGGCCATATGATTACTCACTACCAGCCTTCCTGATTGAAAGCTAATTAATCTCTGACTAGATTAAGCAGACCTGGAGCAAAACATTTAGGTTAATAAGATAGATAACTTCTCTATCCAGGTCACATTTCTCTTCTTTATTGTATCACCTCTATTTGTAAATATTTGTAAATAAATTTCTGACTCAAAGATATAACAAATACTGGCGACTACATAATTTCATATAATCATTGTCCAGCAATTAATTTTAACTTTTACACATGGGTGGTCAGGGAATTACCAATTATAATCCTTTATGTAAAATGGAGGATCACTGAGGCTTACCATGTGAAGGTTCAATGGCTGAGAGGGCGACACAGCAAAGCACTGTGGAGTGCTTAGGGCGTGTTGGAGCACAAAGGACAACACGGCCATCCAATGCAGCTGAGGAAGTCTCCAGACGTAACAATTTTTCGTGCCACTGAACCCAGGCTTCCAACGCCGAGTGGGAATGTCACTGTGCGTCGGCTTTTCCACTTAAATCTCTTTCATGCATAAGTATCTTTGTGCACACTCATCTATCCTAACCCCGTCCACCCTCTTCAAGACCTGCAGCGATGGGGGAGTGACAACGCAACAGGTGGAGGTGACCACTGGCAGTTGTAGTCACGATCCTGCACGTAGGCGGCCCACGGACCAGTGGTCGCTCGGCCCTGTGGGCAGCAGGGACATTCGGCAGCATCCTGGGAGACTGAGCAGCCCTCTCTAGGACAGCACTGCTCACCCTAATCAAGGGAGGGGACTAGAAAAGGTGTCCCAAACATTGCCTGCCCTACAAACACCCGGTCAGCACACCGCGGCTGGTGGGTCATCCCCTTTAAGTGGTCGAAATCAAAGAAAAAATACAAAGAAACTCCTACTAGGAGCATGGAACATCAGGACATTACTTGATAGAGAGAATACCCCAAGACCTGAGAGAAGAACAGCTCTAATTGGTAAAGAACTGGCGCGATATAACATTGACATCCCAGCCTTAAGCGAAACACGCTTACCAGAAGAGGGATCACTCAGCGAACCCACCACTGGATACACCTTCTTCTGGAAAGGTAGAGCCACAAATGAAGACAGAATCCACGATGTTGGCCTGGCCATCAAGACCAGTTTGCTCAAACAGCTGCCAGACTTGCCTGTGGGCATCAGCGAGAGGCTCATGAAGATCCGTTTGCCTCTCAGCAAAGACTGGTATGCCACAATCATCAGCGCATATGCCCCAACACTGACCAGCACAGAGGAGACCATCGAGCAGTTCTACTCTGACCTGAGTGCCGTCCTGCACTCAGTGCCCACAAATGACAAGCTGATACTACTGGGAGACTTCAATGCTCGCGTTGGCCAGGACCATGAAAGATGGAAAGGAGTGCTCGGCAAACACGGGGTGGGCAAAATGAACAACAACGGCCTACTGCTACTCAGCAAATGCTCAGAGTTCTACCTCACCATCACGAACACTGTGTTCAGAATGGCGAACAAATATAAAACAACGTGGATGCACCCATGATCAAAACAGTGGCATCTCATTGACTACATCATTGTACGCCGGTGAGACATCCAGGATGTAAAGATCACCAGAGCCATGAGAGGAGCTGAATGCTGGACAGACCACCGATTGGTTAGAGTGACTCTTCAAATGCGCATTGCGCCTCGCCATCCAAAACAGGCCCAGACAGTTTGCGCATTTTACAACATGAGTCGTCTTAGAGATCCATCTTATTTGCAAACATTCCAGTCCTGCCTGGACAACAAGCTGTCTGCCAAGGGACCACTCACTGGAAGCTCAATGGAGAAATGGAACCAGTTCAGAGACGCAGTGAAGGAAACATCAAAGGCAGTCCTAGGCCCAAAACAATGCAACCACCAGGACTGGTTTGAAGAGAACAGCACTGCTGTTGAAGACCTATTGAGCAAGAAGAACAAAGCCTTTATGGAGTGGCAAAATAACCCAAACTCTGCTCCTAAAAAGGACAGATTCAAGTCTCTCCAAGCCACGGCGCAGTGTGAGATCAGGAATATGCAAGACCGATGGTGGAAAAAAAAAGGCAGAAGAAATCCAGCGGTTTGCTGATATGAAAAACTACAAACAATTTTTCAGTGCCCTCAAGACTATCTATGGGCCATTAAAACCCACCACCACTCCCTTGATATCCTCTGACAGTGACACTCTCATAAAAGATAAAAAAGGCATCAGCAACAGGTGGAAAGAACACTTCAGTCAGCTTCTCAACTGACCCTCTTCAGTTGACCAAAGCGCCCTTGACCAGATCCTGTAAACCTTAAAATTTCTTAGACTTATAAATGTTGGAAATTTCACCATTGGGAAATTTCATACTTGAAAAATTTCCTACTGATAGTCTATTGGAATGTGAACCCCCCTTTGCATGGGAGGGTCCTTCTCCTCCCTACTTAAGATTACTTTAGGACAGAAACATTTTGCTGAACAATGGAAAAGGCTTTGACCTATACTTAAGCATAGGTCTTTGAGTCATGATTGATTTTAGAATTGATACAATAGAGATACTTGGAATGACAGAACCAGGTCTTGGAACTTACAATCTCCACCCTACTCAGTCCTAACAGGATTTAGGAAGGGCTGCAGCATAGATCAAAATTTAATTATTTGAGAATATGACCTTCAACAGACATGTGCAAAAGGGGCAGTCCTCTGGGCGGTCCTGGGTTAAGCTAGAGCCACCATTGGCACAGGGAAGACAATCCCCCAAAACCGCACCATTGAACAACTTGATGTCCCTCCTTCAATAGAGGAAGTCCAAAAAGCCATTAAACAAATGAGTGCAGGCAAGGCACCCGGTAAAGATGGGATCCCAACCGAGGTGTACAAGGCCTTAAATGGAAAGGCGCTCCAGGCATTCCACATAGTGCTGACCAGCATTTGGGAAGAGGAAGACATGTCCCCAGAACTCAGAGATGCCTCCATCGTAGCCATATACAAGAACAAAGGCTCACGAGCAGCCTATGACAACTACAGAGGCATCTCACTACTCTCCACTGCTGGAAAGATCCTTGCCCGTGTTATACTCAACAGACTCCTGTCATCTGTTTCAGAGCAGAACCTGCCTGAATCACAATGTGGCTTCCAACCAGATTGCAGCACCATCGACATGGTCTTCACAGTGAGGCAAATGCAGGAAAAATGCCTTGAGCAGAACCTGAGTCTCTACATTATCTTCATAGACCTGACAAAGGCGTTTGACACAGTGAACAGGGATGCATTGTGGGTGATCCTCAGCAAGCTCAGTTGCCCAGCAAAATTCGTCAAACTGATCCAGCTCTTTCATGTCGACATGACAGGGGAAGTCCTATCTGGTGGAGAGACTTCTGATCGCTTTAACATCTCCAATGGTGTGAATCAAGGCTGTGTCCTCGCTCCAGTACTATTCAACCTATTTTTCACCCAAGTATTACGACATGCTGTGATGGATCTAGACCTGGGCATCTACATCAAATACCGACTGGATGGCTCACTATTTGACCTTTGCCGCCTGACTGCAAAAACAAAGACAACAGAGAGACTCATCCTGGAAGCTCTCTTCGCAGATGACTGTGCTCTCATGGCTCTCACCAAAAAAATCATCTCCAAACCATTGTGGACAGGTTCTCCACCACAACAAAACTGTTTGGCCTGACTATCAGCCTCAGCAAAACAGAGGTGCTGTTCCAACCTGCACCAGGGAGGCCAACTAACCAGCCATACATTACAATTGACGGCACGCAGCTTTCTAATGTCAACACTTTCAAGTACCTGGGCAGCACCATTGCCAATGACGGGTCCCTAGACCACGAGATCAATGCCAGGATCCAAAAGGCCAGCCAGGCACTTGGGAGGCTGCACTGCAAAGTCCTCCAACACAGTGGTGTAAGCACTGCGACGAAGCTCAAAGTGTAAAACGCAGTGGTCCTCAGCCGCTCCTGTACGGTTGTGAGACATGGACACTGTACCGGAAGCACATGAAACAGCTGGAGCAATTCCACCAACGCTCCCTCCGGTCAATCATGAGGATCCGATGGCAGGACCGAATCACCAATCAGGAAGTCCTCGACAGAGCCAACTCCACCAGCATCGAAGTCAAGGTCCTCATAACCCAGCTACGATGGTCTGGTCACGTCATCCGCATGGACCCCCAGCGAATACTAAGACAGGTATTCTATGGTGAACTGTCAGCTGGACTCAGGAAACAAGGCTGACCAAAGAAAAGATACAAGGATCTGCTAAAGTCAAAATTGAAGTGGGCTGGCATTGCACCAAAGCAACTAGAACTTGCTGCCTCTTACAGAAGCATTTGGTGAATCCACATTAACTATGCCACCACCACCTTTGAAGATGAACGACGTCGAGGTCTTGCCACTGCGCATGAATGCTGACACCAGGCCACAATCGCACCTCCTGTAACAACTGGCATCCCAGGCCCCATGTGCCACAGACTCTGCGCCTCAGCCTTTGGACTCCAAAGCCACATGAGGGTACACCGTAGATGATAATGCACAAAGACAATCGTCATTCTCATTCTCAGTCACCGAGAGACTACCACTATACCATGTGACCCTTCACCTTTCACCTTCCACCTTCCACCTTCCACAATCCCAGACACTGCTACCCAACTTACCTGTATACCCTGAGGATGCCTGGACATTCAGCTGTACTCTTGGGATCACCAAGCCCTTCTATCACCTCTATAGGTATGTACACATACATTCACACACACACACATACACACACACACACACACACACACGCACACACACACACACACACACACTCTTACAATCTTTCCCCATTAGAATGTGAGGTTCTTGAGAGCAGAGACTCTCTCATTTTTTGTATGTTTTAATTGATTGATTGATTCATTTATTCATGCTTATTCCCCATGTGGCTTTAGACAAATTATTTCACTTTCCTGGATCTTAGTTCCCTCATCTGTAAAATGATGGGTTGGACTAAATGGCTTTTATGGTTCATTCCAGCTCTTAAATCTATCATCCTATGAACTTCTGCATCCTGCCCCCACTCCCAGTCCCCATCTCAGGATCCTCTTTCTGATTTATAAAATGGTAGTCATAAGGCTTCCACTACAGGCTTTGGAGGCTGTTATAAATAAAAAATTAATCTGGAGGCTTATTACTAGATTTATAAGTGTTTGTTAGTAAAGGGAAAGGGAGAAATAGGTTTCAGCCTTTCTAACTTTAGGTAAAAATCCAGTTCCCCATTATAATCAGTGCTCCCAGGCATTGCTTATCAGAAATGGCCAGTTGAGATAAGCGAGCAAGCCCAGAGACAGAGTTAGTTCAGAGTCCAGTCTGGAAATAGAGACTGACTCAACTTTCTACACTGGCTTTTCACCCATAAGCTTCTCCCCTGATCCTTCCATTGGCCAACAACTTGCCATCTGGCTTCCATAGTGCCCTCACACTGGGGACATGTGACTCTGCAACTCCTATATTGAGTCTTTCCAAGATGGCCCATGTTAGAAGTCCCCTAAATATTTACCTCATTCAAGGCTTATTGGGAAGAAAGCTCTTTGCAAACTCTAAAGGACTATATACATATGAGTTTAATGTATCTTACTTTTAGTGGTATCGAAAGTTCCACTACAGTTTCAGGGAATAGTGCAGTAGAACTCATAGAGAATATGTAAATTACTGGTAAGGACTGTTCCATTTCATATATGAGGTCAAATGTCCATTGGGTTCATAAGGGGATTTTTGAGGCCTTCCAACCCTATTACTTGGGAGTTAAGGAATGGAATGGTGATTTGACTTGCTTAACATTTCACAACCAGTTAGAGCACTGGATAGTGACTATGAGTTCTGTGTTCTGGTTCTGCCTCTCCTAATGAGGCTAGGCCCAAACTTATATCTCTGTGAGACATTTCTCCCAGACTGCCTTATCCTTTGATTGTTTACAGGTATTTTTTGTGTCTGAATTGTAATAGTAGACACTCAATAAATATTTATTTCATGCATAAAAATAGATGTGATTAAATATTATGAAGGCAGATAGTTGTTCTTAGAATGTTTATAAAGAGGCTTAAATAATCTTATGCCACAGAAACCAGAAGTTGGCAGAAAAGCGACTAGTACTTGCCACCCATTATGATAGTGTGAGGGTGGATCTGGCTGCAAACATCAGAAAATACTCTCAATTAGGGAGCAAACCAAGGAGGTGGACTGCAATATACTTCCCTTCAGTTTTAAATTTGATTAATCTTTTTTAATCTCACCTAAAATCTTCTTTTTCATTTGTTCTTTTTCAGTCATGTCTGACTCTCTGTGATCCCATTTGAGGTTTTCTTGGCAGAGAAACTAAAGTGGCTTGCCATTTCCTTCTCCAGTTCATTTTACAGATGAGGAACTGAGGCAAATAAGATTAAGAGGCTTGTCCAGGATTATATAGCTAGTAAGTATCTGAGGTCAAATTTCCAAGCCCAGTATTCCCCCACTGTGCCACCTAGCTGCCCTCTTTTTTCATTACTTCATATTACTACAATTAATTATTCTGTTAAGTACAAAGGCACTAGGATACAGGAACAGAAGATTTCATCCATTTCAGCAAATACCTGACGATGATGATGGGCTTGTTAGAAAGAAGATCCACTGTAATACTTGAAAGATCTCTCCCCCATCTCTGATAGCGCCTTATTTACAGCTTACTACTTGGCCTTTGGGAGTTTTGTGGCCAAAAGTTTCATCATCCTGAAGCCAACCGAGTGAGGAGTCCCTCTAATGTTAGCTAGGTTAATTTTACTAAATTGGGAAATGCTTCATATGTCCCCAGTGATCATTAGAAAGAATATCTGATGGAGAGTTTCAGAATTTCTACTATGTGTAAGATTCCTAGAATTTATTAAATTTTTCTTCCTGTCTCAGAGCAGGATTGTGATAACTTCTGCCTCCATTTCTCTGAAAGTTCCACCCTCCCTGACTATACTTCTCCATTAAGAGGTATGAAAAAGTCCCCTGGCTTCTCAGACTTGGGTGCTTTAGAACAAATAGCCACTACAGACCAGATTTGTTTTCAAAAGGAGACAAGAAAGGCCACATTCAGAAAAGCTAAAGGCTATTGTATACTTGCTATATATACCCTGAGGGTATTAGGTTAAGTAAACCTCCTTTGTTAAATATTCTGTGATTTGTGAATGCTACATTTCATTCCAATAATGAACCTGAATTGAGAGTGTGCTGCCATTAGAATTGCACCTAGAACAAGGACTTAATGCCAGTGCTTCCATTCAGAAACAGCTCTCTCTAATCTTTAAAGACCTTCAGGAAAAGAATTTTCCTTTAGCAACTCATCCTCTTTGTTACATAATCAATTATAATTCAAGCAGCATGGGAAAGAAAGGGTTGGAATAAGGGGATGAGTAGAGGAATTTTTATTTCTCACCAAGCTGTATTTCTCCAGATTTTTCCACCATGATCCATCCTAAATGATTTTGGAATTCACACATGGGCAGTCTCCATCACTTTTGTGGTTTCTCTCTGTCTCTGTCTCTGTCTCTCTGTCTCTCTCTCACACTGTCTTTCTCTGTCTCTCTCACTGTCTCTCTATCTTTCTTTCCTCCTTTCCCTTTCTCTCTGTCTCTCTCCCTCTCTCTCTCTCTCTCTCTCTCTCTCTCTCTCTCTCTCTCTCTCTCTCTCTCTCTCTCTTTCTTTCCTCTTCTCCCTTTCTCTCTGTCTCTCTCCCTCCCTCCCTCCCTCCCTCCCTCCCCCCCCTCTGTTTCTCTCTGTCACTGTCTTTCTTTGTCACTCAGTCACTCTATCTCTGTCATGCTTTCTCTCGGTCTCTGTCTCTGTTTCTGTCTCTCTCTCTCTCTCTCTCTCTCACACTCTCTCTGTCTCTCTGCCACTCTGCCACTCTGTCTCTTTATCTCTCTTTCTCTCCTCCTCTCCCTTTCCCTCTGTCTGTTTTCTCTCTGTCTCTCTGTTTTTCTCTTTCTGTCACTCTCTCTCTGTTATGCTTTCTCTTTCTCTGTCTCTCTCTGTCTCCCTGTCTTTCTCTGTCTCTGTCACTCTCTCTCTCCTCCTTACCCTTTCCTTGTTTCTCTGTCTCTCTTTCTCTCTGTGTGTGTGTCTCTCCGTCACTGTCTTTCTCTGTCACTCAGTCACTATCTCTGTCATGCTTTCTCTCTCACTCTCTTCTCTATCCTCTGTCTCTCTGTCTCTCTCTCCCCTTCCCTCTCTGCCTCTGTCTCAGTCTCTCTCATTCTGTCTTTCTTTGTCTTTCTGTCTCTGTCACTGTCTCCATCTCTCTATCTCTCTGTCTCTCCCCCTCTCCCTCTGACTCTGTCTCTGTTTCTCTGTCTCTCTTTCTCTCTACTCTTATCTTTCTCTGTCTCTCTGTCATTCTGTCTCTGCCTCTCTCTGTCACCCTGTCCTCCTCTCTGTTTGGATCCCTCCTATGAGCATCTCCTTTTAAAGGAGGACACTGGCTAGTCATGCCTTCAATTCTCTCACCAGGATATACTCTATACTTCTCTACCTTCATCTACCTTCTCTCCTCTTCAACTTCCTCTTGTGTGATCTTTCCCAATTAAAATGTAAACACTTTGAAGGCAAGGATTTTCTCTTTTTTGTGGATATTTGTTTTCTGAGGAGCTAATTTGTGGGGCTAGCAAGTGAGGCCTTGTGAAATGGCTCCAAGGTCTGTAATAAATAATCTCTTTCCCATTCTGAGACTGCCTGTAGGAAACAGATAAGTAGGTAGAAGCAGACTCTCTGAGAAGGTGTTTTAAGCTGGTCCATTTCTCTGATAATAGGCCTGGTTGTCCCTGAAAAAGGAAGAGTTAGAGCTAGGGGAGATCTCTTTACAGTAGATCAGTAAAGCTGTAGGGTTGTGATATTTCTGGGTGGCTATGCTTGTGTCCTTGTGTACTACCCATGTCCAGGGGGAAAAGTCTGGCATGATTTTTGCTTTTCTTTGTATCTCAAAACAATGCCTGGAACATTTGCTCTTCAGTCGTTTTTCAGTCAAGTCTAACTCTTTGTGACCCCATTTACCTGGAACATAGTAGATATATAATAAATGTTTTTTGACTGACTGACCGACTGATGGACCATACAGTAAGGTGCTCAAGGTTTGGGGCACAGAGAACATTAGAAGATTTGGGTCAAAGTCCTCATGACAAACTACATCTTTCCTGACTCCTTTTGGAATGCTTTTAGATTGTCTGACCTGTGCTTTTGACGTCTGAATGGAAGGTAGACTGTAGAATGTTTATCTTCCTGAAGTCTGTCAGAATTCTGAAAATCTTATTTATCACCATTTCAAAAAGAAGGAAGCAATTTTTTTTCACTCACTTTTTATGTGTCCCAAACAAAGGTTCTTATCTGGAGCTATTTTTGGCAGCAAGGTAAGAGAACTCCCCACAGTTTTGGTCCATTGGCTTCTTGTGCTCATAAAGGGAATCATCTGTAGTTCTCCAATTTCACAATCCGAGAAATTAAAAAAAAAAGACAACCAGGATGTGTCTGTCAAAAGTATTTTGAAAAGAACACCATCATTATGAATTCAGAAGGTAAAGTGCTATTAAGAGGGAAGTAGAATTAAATGCACAAAGTCTTGTATTCTGAACAAATAACCCTGTATTTGTTTCACTATTTTCAGTCATGTCTGATTCTTCTTGGAAGAGAAACTGGAATGGCACGTCATTTCCTTATTTGGCTCATTTTATAGATGAGGAAACTGAGGCAAACAGGGTGAACAGAGCCAAACAGCTAGTAAGTCTCTGAAGCCAGATTTGAATTCACACTCATCACTCTATTCCCTGAGTCACCTAGCTGCTTGTTAAAGGTTTAGAATTCTGAAACAGCAAGAGGGAGCCTTGCACCAAATTTAAGAAACAACACAAATGTAAGGTCTTGTTATGTGCAGGTTGCTGACCAGATGAGTAGTATAATGGGAGATGGAATACATGTCCATCTCCATAAAAGCACATATAAGAGAATTTAAAGAACATGAGTAATGACAATTCTTCTTTTTGGGGGGGGGGGCTTTGGGGATGATATTGACAAAGACTTCACAAAGGCAAAGATTGGAGGAAAGATGAGGATTTGAGAGGCAGGATGGAGGAAGGAGTACTTTCAAGGGATGATAGACTACTCAGACACATGAAGAGAGTCAAAAGATGGCCTAGCAATATTTGGAGAACAGCTAGTTCTCAGACCCAACTCTACTTAGTTGCCTAGAAGCATAAAAAACATGGGCAAAATCTTCCAAAGACAGAACTAAATGAATTAAGAAACAACAGAAAAAACATCAAATGTTTTTCTTCTACTTTCCCTTTCAGACCTGCCTGAAGTTGTTCTCCTTTGGTTCTGTTTTCTTATTTTTTTTTGTTTTTTTGCTAGTACTTTAAAAACTCCAATGGTACCATCAAGTTTTGACATGATGATACTCTTCATTTCCACTAATAGTTTCCATATTTCAGGTAATACAAAGGTACATCTCATATCATACCTAGCCAAGAAGAAAAACAAAGAGCCTGTTTTAAAAATTATTTGGCAGTGTTTTCTTTTTCTTTTGAAATCCTGGGATCCTCCCTTTCTCTGTAAGTAGGTGTTTACTAGTAATAATATAGTCATGGAAATAATTCACCAACGAAAGTATTCTTCTTGGAAGAGGTAAATCACCAAGGTCTCCTCTGTCTCAATATACTTAGCTGGGCTCAGGAGAGACAAGAGATCATTTTCTTTTTAGTTACTGGCCTCCTTAGTACTATTTATTGGAGGTATCTCTAATTTCCCCATCACTGAGTGATTCAGAAAGGCGGATTCCTTTATATACTCATTTTGGCAGAATGACTCAAGTAGTTGAGTTAGCTAGTAGTTAACAAACATTTTAAAGCACTTGGTATGTCTCAGGCCCTGGTGATACCAGCAAAGGCAAAAGCAGTCTCTACCCTCAAAGAGCTCACATTTTGGGGGTAGAGGAGAGAGGGGAAATCTGTTGTATGTATTTAGTAATGTCTGAATCTGTGTTCTTAAAGGTAGGATCTGAATTCAGTCTCTCTTTTTAAAAACCCTTACCTCTGTCTTAAAATCAATGAATATTGGTCCCAAGGCAGAAGAGTGATAAGGGTTAGGCAATTAGGGTCAAGTCACTTCCCCAGGGGGATATAGCTTGGAAATATCTGAGGTCACATTTGAACCCAGGACCCCCCATCTCCAAGTCTGGCTCTCTATCCACTGAGCTGCTTTTGAACTCAACCTTAAGGAAAACCAAGCAAAGGAGGAGTCAGAGATAAAAAGGGAGAGTATGCCAAGTCAATGCTGAGACTAAGGATGAAAGATCCACATTTGCTTTGTTACCTTTTATCAGTCTCCCGGGAAATTAGAATCCAATAACAATTATTGGACATTGAGTATCAGCAGTGGGTTGTTCTAATAGGGAGTAGCAAAGGGAAAAAAAGTATTTCAAGGAGCTTTGGTTAACAACACCACCTGTGTTATCTCAAGCAAGTGACTTCATTTCCCTGGGCCTCAGTTTCCTCATCTATAAACATAAGGAATCGATCTAGTTGGTCTTTGAGTCCTTTCCAAATCTAGATCTATGATCTTATGAATCTTCCTCTATCCAACTTCTAACCTAGCCTTCTTGCCTCCTCTTCTGCTAGTGGACACTCAAGAAATAGAAATTCTTTTCACAGCAACCTTGGCAAAATATGATAATAAAATCATAAAATCTCCAAATTTGAAGAGAATTCAAAGACCACCTCTTCCAACTCTTACACAAAATTTGAAGCCTTCTATAATATTCACAATGATTTATAGACTGGGAGAAAAAATCTTTTGGGGAGTAGGGACAAAGGTTGGAAGGAATGATTGAATGCCTTTCACAGTCAAACAGTCATGATTTGGGAATTATCTATTTTGCCCTGTCTGTGCTGCTATTTCACCCACTGCTCTTCCTACAAATGCAGAAAAGGGAGAGTCAACCATATATGTGGGATATCTTGTTGATTTCTGTATATGCACAATAAAGAGTTATTTGGAGCTGTTTGGGGCAATCAGATGAAACAAACATGTCCAGACTAAGGCTATGGGTAAAGTGTAAATAATTTGGTCTCCTGACACTGGTAGGTTCCAAGCAACCACCCCTTCTGACAAATGGCTAATACAGACCAACATATGAAACTACATCCATTTTGCAAGGTTATATTATGCAAGATGGTCTCCACCTCATTATTCTGGAAAACATCCAGAGAACTGAGAACCAAAAAAAAAAAAAAGATACTGTTGTCATATGCCTCTTGGAGTTCATCTAGTCCAATCCCCTTATTTTTTTCAGGTAAGGAGGTAGAGGTCCTTTGGTGTTAAATGCTTGACTAAGGTCATACAGATAGGAAGGGTCAGTGACAGGATCTGAACCTAGAATATCAGCCTCCAGAACTCCTAGATATTCTTTCTACCACCATGCTGCTTCTCTGCATTATGATCTTGGGTTTCACTTTCCTGTACCTCAGTTTCTCAAGAGATACGAAGCACTTTGAGTGAGTTCTTCATTAGAAAAATATAATGCACCATTAAAGCATTGTTCTAATTAATATATGATGTTTCTCTCCTATTTGGCAGAGGCCAATGAAGAGGAGGCTCTGACCGCCCATGGATTTTAATGAACTTCTTGAAACTGAGTACTGTATATCTAGTTGCTAGGTAACACTCACTCCGGCTCCTGAGATGGTCAGCCCTTTGGGAGCTGTCTAATAAAGGCTAAACTTCTGAATCCCCCTTTCAAGAAGGCCAGAGCCATCTCGACTGCCTACTTAATCAGCCATGAGACCATCATCCACTATTTGATCATTGATCTCTTGTATGAAAAACATTTAAAAAAATAGTAACCTACCTCTTTCCCTTCTTGTCCTCCTTAGGGGAATACTGTATTCTTTTAAATACAATAACTCCCGGGGATCATTGAACGGCTCCTTCCAAAGGGAGGCATGGCTGATTAGGAGGCATTTTGTAGGTGAGATATATTTATTTCCACTTTCCCACTTGCACTGTCACTTTGGGGATTATATATGGCAATGCTTTGCGCAATCCCCTTGGCTTATGTATAAAATAGTGCTCTTCACCCAGCTGGCGACCTTGGCCCTTGGGATCCCAGAAGGGTTGCTCAGCAGCAGCCAGAGTGGAAGATTTAAGGAGATGAGAAATCATTTCTGGCTTCCAAATTAGTGTCAATCAGAAGCTGATATATGCATCAGGAGAAGTACAAAGCCTGGCCCTGGGCCCTGGTGGGCAATATCAACCACTCCCTAGAAGCTGGACAATTTGAAAAGTCCTCACCACTGCCAGCATTGTACTGCTTCATTGCTACGGTCCCTCCTTGAAAGACGAAGGCTATATGAAGGCCAATATAGTGGAAAATACATTGGATGTGGAGTCAGAGAGCTTGGGTTCAAATCTGAACTGTTACACTCCTATGACCTTGGTCAAATGACTTCCGTTTCTCTGCTCCTCAGGTTTTCTTCTATAAAATCAAGGGGTTTGACTAGATAATCTCTAAAGTCTCTTTTAATTTTAAATCATGTGATTTTGTCTGTGGAGCTACCCAGAGACCTAGAGAGAGGCATGAGATTTTAAAATAAATAACACTAGAGGGATATTGTAGTGAGCGTACTAATCTTAAAAAAACAAACAAAACAAACAAACAAAAAAACACCAACAACCTTTGCCTTCTGACTTAGAATTAATAGTGTATTTGGTTCTAAGGCAGATGAGTATTAAGGCCTAGGCAATGGGGGTTAAGTGACTTGTCCAGGGTCACAACAAATTTGAACCCAGGACTTCCTCCATATAGCTGTTTCCGCACCCTTCCTGGGGGCCCATTGGAAGATGAGATGCTGATCTGTCTTCTGGTCCAGCTCTGAAGACTATTGCCTTAAGTCGCACCTCAGTTAGGCACAAGGAGAGGGTGACAGGCCATTCAGAGGCAAAGTTGGCAGGGTACCTGGTGCCAGAATGGAGGAGGACAAAAGATGAGGGAGCTGGGGAAGCCTGGGGAGCAGAAACAAGCTGGGTCCACAAACAGGGCAATGGTGATGGTGATGTAGGGGGAAAGGACCAGACGTCTAGGAGTCAGGAAACATGCCCCTAAGCATATTAATCTTTGTCATCTTCCAGGGATGGATGGATGGATGGATGAGTAAATAAATGAATTAATTATTGGACAATCATTTTAAAGCATTTACTATATGCCAAGCAGAAGATGTAGGAAGATATTACATGGGAATTGATTAGTTTGGGACTGGAGAGGTATTATAAGCCTGAGACTGTATCGGTCTCTACACCTAGCTTATCTCTCTTATGATGGAGGAGGAAGACAGCAACTGACAAAGAACCCAGGTTTTTAGGAGCACAATGGAAGCCACTTACCCCATCTCCACTTAGTATCAAAATGTCTAGACTCTGGGGGACTTTGCCATGAAGTCTAGTGGTGAGTTGTTTCTTTTCTTTTCCAGCAGGGAGTAACCCATAAATACTGAAGAAAATTTGTTAACTTAAGCAAAGCAATGAATAATGGATACTTCTGATTAATGTCAAATATTTTAAAACAGAAATAGCATTTCTTCTCCTTCCCCCTGGAGATAAAGGACTCCACCCAAAGTCACTAATACTGAACACTGCTTTTGTTATTTGGAATAAGTTCAATGGCTAAAACCCAGAGACTGTTTTGTTTTATTTAGGATGGTTTCCTAGAACAAACATGCCAAAATCCAAAATAGAAGCATGGAGAAAAGAAGAAATACCATGTGGTGGAGGGGGAGGTGGGGCACAAACCCTTACCATCTTGTGCATAAGAAGCCTTGATGGGAAAAGAATAAAAATGATGTATATGGTTACCAATGCCTCTCAACCACATTTCTGGCAAAGAATCACATTCTTTCTTCCACTAACATCCTGAAAAATTTTCCATCCAATGAGAATCTTCTGTTGTTTCTTAGGAAATCCCAGATATAAAATGGGGAGCTCCATGAATAGTGGAATGCCGATTCTTTAGTTCGAAACAGCCACGCTAATTCTAATTTACAGTAGCCCTAACAATTGACTCTTGAAGTCTTGACACCAATGTATTTCCAGAATCTGTTGTTCTATATGAGTTTGTCTGTCTTATGTTATAAAAAGTAACTTTGAACCCCCAAATTAAGTATATGAGTATGTAGCCAGATGACACAATAGATAGATTGTGGAACTTGGAGTTAGGAAGACCTGAGTATAAATCCAACCTTAGACACTTACTGTCTGACCCGTAGCAAGTCATTAAATCTCTTTGAGTTTCCTCATCTATAAAATGGGGCTAATAATAGCAGCTGCCTTCTAAGGTTGTTATGAAGATCAAATGAGTTTACATTTGTAATACACTTTGCGAATTTTAAAGCACTACATTAAGTTCTATTATTGGCAGTAGCAGTAGTATTCATACAGTGTTTGGTGGTAGGGCCATGTTCTGTTCCACCCACTGGTCCTTCTAGCCATGGGAAAGTAAAGCTTCCTAAACAGGTCTCCCCACTTGCTCTTTGTCCTTTGCTTTCAGAGATGACCAGTGACATCATGGGGTGATGTCTTGATTTGTGACTGAGTTTGATTAAAATGAGGCAGAGATGCCTAAAACTGTCAGCCTCACTCTCTCTTCCAGCATCATTGGAGTCCAGTGGCAAGACAAGTGTCACCATGACTGACTATGGCTCATGATGCAGTGGATTACCTTGGTTTCTTCCATGTTTGACCAAGCTCTAAGTGCTCCATAATACCTACCTCAGTTAGTCCTCTTGAAACACCCCATACACTCCTCTCCCTTTTTATCAATGAATAATCCCATATTATTCCCCTATGACTTTCTCAGAGAGAGGAAGAGATATTTCCCATTACTTTGTGCTGATTTTAGTAGCTTAATATGATTGTGTTTAGGAACTAAATGGCTATAAAAATAAGACTAGCCTTTCCCATGAAAACCTCTAGCAGATGTTTTTGGAGTAGATATAGTCACAATTTTTCTACCATCCCAGAACAAATATTCTGGGTTATTTTGAGGATTGGGAGGGATTTCAGAGACCAACTCATCCCGTTACTGGTACACAAAAATAATCTTCACTCTAAATTAGATGGTCATCTGTCTTCTGCTTCAAGACCTTCAAGAAGGGGAAAACCACTGCCTCTTGGTGGATAGAATGGTGGAAATAGAAGCAGGAATACCTGAGTTCAAATACGGTTTAAAATACTTACTAATTGCATGAGATTGGGCAAATCATTCGTCTCTGTCTGCTTCAGTTTCCCCATCTTTAAAATGGGCATAATGCCAGTTGTTGTAAGGTTCAAGTGATATAATAATTGTAAAGGGCTTAGCATAGTGCCTGCCATTATATAAATGCTGGTTATTGTTAATACAGCTCATTCCACTTTGGGGCATTTCTCACCATTAAGAAGATTTTCCTGACATCAAGCCTAACTTTGCTTCCTTAAGAGTGAGTGTTTCCAGTTCTTTTGTGTATCTTCTATTCTAAATGTCCCCTTGTAACTTCTGAGGTAACAAAAACATTCTGGCCTCCTGTCAGAACACTAACATAGCTTCGAGCTGTTGTTCAGTTGTGTTTGACTCTTTGTGACCCCATTCGGGTTTTTCTTGGCAAAGACACTCTAGTAATTTGCTATTTCCTTCTTCAGCTCATTTTACTCATGCAGGGTTAAGTGATTTGTCCAAGGCTGCACAGCTAATGAGTGTCTGAGGCTAGATTTGAACTCATAAAGTTTAGGCTTCCTGACTCCAGGCCCAGAACTCTATCCATTGCATCAACATCTATCACCATGTAGCTTCATAGGGTCATGCATTTAGAGCTGGAAGGTACCTTGGCCTTTGGTCTCCCTGACTGATGTGGAAGACAGAGGAAGATAATTATGGCAGACATATGTCTAGGCATAATCTGAGGGGACAAAAGAAACAGGAATGAGGACAAATATAGAGGCAACTGAGGCACATCTGTCTTCCTCCTCCCCCTTCAGGGCCAGCTCTCTAAACAATATTTCATGCTGTCATCTTCCAAAGAAGTAATACTACATATAGTTGTTTCAGCTTTTACTACTCATTTATTTATCAAGTTAAAATGTGAGTTTAAAATTCT
The DNA here is from genome assembly GCF_027887165.1 of Monodelphis domestica. Classification (NCBI taxonomy): domain Eukaryota; kingdom Metazoa; phylum Chordata; class Mammalia; order Didelphimorphia; family Didelphidae; genus Monodelphis; species Monodelphis domestica. The sequence goes on along the minus strand of NC_077228.1, from coordinate 112,523,315 downwards.
GTGAAGGCAGATAAATGAAGCAATGAGAAGAGAAAGAAAAGGTATGTCAGGTAGATGGGGGATGAGCAATCATGCTCTTAGATAAAAGAATCCAGCATGTAACCATGACAAAGCGGGACTGGAGGATGGAGGTGGGGACTGGTTGATTGACAGCCATATGCCCTGGGGTCCAAACTGTTGACAGGATCCACACTGCTACCCTTGGTTACATGGCACCTGAGTGGTTACACCTGTTTATATTGTCACATTAAAATACCCTTGGCTAAGCAACAGAGCAGAGGGCCATGACTGGATGAAGCTGGGGGGAATATTTTTGCAACCCCAGATGAACATCTTTTTATGCTCAGGAGAACAAATACAAATTTAGACCTTGTTCTGGGCCCTGGGGGGCAGGGGGAGAGTGGAAGAGGGGTGGTGACGGTGGTGAAAAGAATGTGTTTTTCTCATGGATTGATGCATCTATGCATACTAGCAGTTGGAAATAATCATAACGATTTTCATTCTTTTGCTCTTTTCCCATTGACTTGAGAACAGACCCTTTGCCATTTCTTTACCATCCAGGATAGGAGGATCCCCAAACCCCATCTATAAAATGCTTTGATCTATTCAGAAGAAAAGTTCATGGTTAAGGCCAAAGTATAAGGTTACTCATGCGAACTTATTAATTGTGGTGGTCACTAGGAGAAATACAAAGGTTAGAGTTAGCGACTACTCTTGCCCTCCTGAACTCACTATAGACACATATATCAATAAGTATAATACAAATGATATGAGCTAAGTGAAATGGAGAGGGACAGATCAAATGTTTTCAAGGTCTGAGAGAGGATCATCATTTATAGGAGGGATCAGTGGAGACCTTATGGAAGAAATGGCATTTGAACTAAGTCTAAAGGATGGATAGAATTTCAACAGCTGGAAGTGATGGGGAGGACATTCCATGCATAGAACAGTATGAACAAATGCTAGTGAAGGGGCAGTGTGGGGCATAAATGGGGAATCTTCCAGTTTGCCCTTCTTATAGTGCAATGAGAGGAAGACACTATGAGATAAGACTGGAATGGTAGATCGGAGGCAGATTAAGGATGGTTTTCAAGTCTACCACAGTTCAGTTTATCCTCTTCTAGGAATAGGGATCAGAGAGTTTTTCTGTACTCTTTCTGTATCAGACCTCATCTGGATTATCATATTCTGTTCTGGGCTCAATGGTTTAAAAATGGATACATTTTAGAGTTTCCAAAGGAGTGAAAGAAAGGTGAAGGATCTTGATTCCATGTCAAAGTCATACTGGTTGAGGCAATTGAGTATGTTTATCTTGAGAAGAGAAAAGTTATGGGGGGGGGGGCAACAGGGGCAGCAATGACATCATAGCCATCTTCAGATATTTGAAGGGATATCTTGTGAAAGAGAAAATAGACTTGTTCCATTTAATCTCCAGGAGTTAATTGATAGAAATTGCAGAAAAATAAATTTAGTCTCCATGTCAAGAATAAGTCCCTAACCATTAGGCCTATTCAAAAGGAGGACAGATTGACTCAAGAGTTGATATGTTCCCAATCCTTGGAGATCTTTAAGCAGAAGCTTAACAACTACTTGTCAAGTAAGTTATAGTGGAGATTCCTCTCATGTTTAGGTTGCACTATCTATGCCCACTGATGTCCTTTTTGAATGCTCAGATTTTGTGATTCTGTCTATGGAATAAGTAATGAGGAACTCCGTTAGGGGTTTGCCTAGAGTAATTATATAATCAGTTTTATGTATATACATGTACCTCAAAGACTTATAATTTTATTAGTTTGTTTTTTCCCTCCAGTGACACAGATCATGACACTTTTGAAACTTAATAAATGAGCTTTGAGAATTCCCCAAAATTCAACGTCCTGTGACCAACCTGGATATGGACCTCTCAAAACTTAATTAGACTGATCCTCAGACACCATGCAGTCCTTTATTCGACCCCTACTCATGCAAAAAGACCTGGGCAGAAGGAAGAGTAATAAAAGTGAAAGGCACTTTTAGCAGTGAGAGACTGTAGAGGAAGGAAGATTGGTTGGGTGATTGGTGTAGCTCATTGGGAAGCCTAACTCCCAAGTAGGAGGGGCAATGAGGTGCTGAAGCTGCCTACAGCTGCTACTCATCTGGTAGAATAAAGATTATGTGGTGAGACCAGCTTTACCCACTCTAGCTTAAAAGCAGACTTACTTGAAATGAAGCTACGTGTTTACAATGAAAAACAATACACTGGATTAGCTCTTTCTTTAAACTCTGTCTTTTGATCTGCCAAATATTCGTTTTTCTTATTTTCCCTTTGCCCTCAGACACATGACCCTGTATTTTATGTAACAATACAACAATTACAACAATAGCATGTATATAGCACTTTAAGGGAAGGAGGCAGTGAAAAGGAAGTGATAGGAGAAAGTGAGACTACTGGGTTTGCAAAGCGTGTTATCTCATTTCATCCCCTTTACAACTTCTGATAATTATAATATATGTTCAGCATTAACTATGTGCCAGACATCAAGGGCACTATTATCATCCCCATTTTGCAGATGAGGAAATTGAGGCTTATATTAGACAACTTATTCAGAGGCACATAGTTAGAATGTGCTATAGCTTCTTGGAGCCACAGGCAAAAGAGTTAGGTAGCAAGTAGACAATAAAGGAAGAAAACAGCCTTGAAGAGGGCTTAGGAAGCCCTCAGATCAGAGGTACTAGTCTTCCCTGAACACCCCCTAAATAACCTGATTTTTTTATTCTAGAGAGAATAGGAAACCATTTCTTGGGCAGAAAAATGATCTGGTCAGATCTGTGGTTTAAGAATATTAACTTGGCAACTGCTTTTCAGGGGATGGATTGAAGTGGGAAGAGATGGGCATCAGAGACCTACTGCAGTGGTGCCAGAGAGAGGTAATAAAAGTCTGAACTAAGGTGGAAACTATGTGAGAGAAGTAAAAGAGAGAACATACAAGATACAATTAATAAGGCTTGAAGGGATAACCTTCAATTGGGGAATGGATGAACAAACTGTGGTATCTGTGGTGATGGAATACTATTGTGCTCAAAGAAATAATGAACTGGAGGAATTCCATATGAACTGGAATGACCTCCAAGAACTGATGCAGAGTGAAAGGAACAGAACTAGGAGAACATTGTACACAGAGACTGATACACTGTGGCACAATTGAATGTAATGAACTTCTCTACTAGAGGAAGAACTGTAGGAGTAGAAACACAGAAGATAAACAACTGCTTGATCACATGGTTCAATGGGGATATGAGTGGGGATGTAGACTCTAAACAATCACCCTGGTGCAATTATCAATAATATGGAAACAGATCTTGATCAATGATACATGTAAAACCCAGTAGAATTGTGCATTGGCTATGGGGGCAGGGAGAGGGGAGGGAAAGAACATGAATCATGTAACAATGGAAAATTATTCTAAATTAATGAAATAAAAATTTTCAACAAAAAAAAGCAAGGTTTGACAATTGTTTAGATATATGGCATGAGGGAGTTGCTAAGACTGATTCTGAACTTGTAAAATGAGATGACTAGTACAATAGTGGTACCGTTGCCAGAAAAAGAGAAGTTAAGGAAAAGTTGGGTTTAGGGGAAAAGAAAAGTATTTCTTTTTAGCATATGTTAAATTTGAAATATATATGGGATATCCATTGGAAAATGGCCAGTGGGTAGTTGATGATGTAGGATCAGAACATGGGATAGACAGTAGGACTGGATATTTAAATGTGGGACTTGTTTGTATGATCTGGAAGGAACCTGCGGAGAAAGAGAAATGAAAGAGATTACTTTGGTGACCTCATTCACTCACACATTTTCAGCTCCTATCTCTGTGCATGTGATTTCTAAATCTCTGTCTCTTGTCTTGATCTCTCTTCTGAGCTTCAGAACTGCATCTCCAAACTTCCCCTGGGTTTCTCATCAGTACTTCAAACTCAACCTGTCCAAAATCAAGCTCACTACTGGCTTCTCTTTCTGATTAATTATTTCTATGGCACTTCCAGATTTTTCTTGTCTTAGATGCAGACTCATGAGACAAATGGGCAGCCAAGTCCTGGAGGCAGGAAGACTCATCTTCCTGGATTCAAATCTGGCCTCAGCCACTTACTAGTGGTGGGACTCTGAGCAAGTCATTTAACCTTGTTTACTTCTGTCTGTGAACTAAGCTGGAGAAGGATATGGCAAATCACTCTAATATCTCTGCCAATAAAACCCCAAATGGGGTTAAGAAGAGTCAGACATAACTGGGGGGGAAAAGGCTGAATAACAACAATGTATACATGTCTCTGCATCAGAAAGTTTATTTTGGAGGGAGTAAGGATGAATATGAAAGGAGGAGAGACTAGAACAGGGCATCTAGTTGAGAGGATATCTGGATAGTTCTTATGAGAGTTAAAGAGAGTGTGCAATGGGAACCAATGCAGAGATACTGCTGAAGTAGAACTAACAGAACTTAGAAACTACTGACTATAGGGGTTGATGGAGGGGGGAAAACCCTAGCTCTAGGTATTTGAATGGGGAAGCAGGGTGGTGATGGGGGGTAGGGTATGATGATACCATCAATAGGAATAGAGTAGTTAGGGTGAAGGATAAGTCTAAGGATAAAGACAATGAATTTATCTTTGGAATTTGACATATCAACTCAGGCATCCGGGTAATGTCTGGATCTCTCAAACATGTGCTTGGGATAATTGGACAGAATTTCAGAACAATTACTATGTCAGAAATTTCGCCTGGATCTGATGAATAACCTCGTCATCTCAGATTTGTTCTTCACGGCAAACTGACTTCCTTCTATGTAAAGACCTAGTCTACAAAATGGCCACAGGAAGAAGAGGTGACACAGAAAACTTATTAAAGCACTGATAAATGTCCCCTTGAATGAAATTGCTCCAGAAGTCCAAACCATGCAGATACAACCTTTCTGAGTCCTCTGGCATGGTTGGGTATGATTCTTACTCTGCAGATGGCCGAATTGACCCAAAGGTAAGAGAACTATGGCTGGTCAGTGGTACATTGTCAATTGTCAATGTACCTCTTGCTCTTTAAATATTCAGATCTAATGATACAATATTGATGAGGACTGAAAGTTCCCATGAATGAACGTTGTCAAGTAGCTGTAAACAATCAAAAGAATACAGAAGCAATGACTAGTTGATAAAAATGGGGCTACCTTTCAGATAAGACATATGGGTTGCTTAGATTCACAAATATAAGAAATCTTTAGACATAACCTAGGTCCTTGGACCACAAGGACAGGGGGTTCAGTTTTCCAGTCACACGGACTAGGTTCAAACAGTGCCCAATATCCACACTCTCTGCCTTCCTGAGAATTTGCACAGAATCAGGCAAAAGTAACCAAAAGTTGCCCCAGGGTACTTAACATTTCCTTGTGCCCCACTTATACTGTGGTTTGCCACCCCCTCCTACATCCCCTCTCCCTATAAGCTAACAGAGTGGACTGTGGATAGAGCGACATGGAGACCCAGGTCATCAGCTGCCCAAACAAATGGCCCCTTCCTTAGTAACTAATCGAGATAAAAAGCATTCCTGAGAACCCCCACCCTCTCTCTTTTACCTTTTTGCTTAATGATCTGTAGCCACACTGTTACTAGAATCTCTTATAATAAAGCTTGTTCCTTCACAATGGATTCAGTTTGAGCTATCAATCAATTCTTGGGATGACTGCCAACTAGCATTGCCCACATCAGGGTAATGACTGAGTTTGCACTTTCTTCCAACTCTCCTACTGCCTGTGTTATTGTATAGATGGCATCCCCATTTGGGGTATCCCCTTTTCCCAATCTGAGGTGAAAGAATTTGAGTTTTCCCAAACACCTATGGTGAAATGCCCCAACCACAAAGAGGACATGGACGTTTTCCACTAAAGCAAGGTATATACAGGGTTACTGCTATGAGGGTAGTGGTGTGAAGGTGATGAATCAGTTATATTTAGGTCCCACATAGTACCTGTCCACATACCTACCTTTATACAGTTGCAGAGATTTTGCCAATGGCTTTGGAGGGCTCTATGACTTCTACTGGGTCTCCTTCATGCATTGGCAATTCTTGTATCCTTAGATATACCACCAATAATAATGAGTTAATTAATTGGTGCTTGCCTTTCCCAAATCATGGGATCATAGATGGAGAACTGAAAGGAACCATGGTAATCATCAAGCTCAAATATCTCATAATACAGATGAAGGAACTGAAGCCCAAGATACTTAAGTCACTTATTCAGGGTCATGCAGATAACATGTATCTATGATAGGATTTGAACTCAAGTCTTCCTGACTCTAAGTGCAGTACTCATTCATAATAGCACCTGCTTCTCTATTGTCTGGTTAATAGAAAGTTCTGTTGACTTCATAGGACCTACTCCCAAATAGACTCATAACACACATCAAGGATTTCTCTGCTTCTTTATCAGTTCTGGTCACATCCTGGGGACCAGATAATGGCTCCATCTGAATCTCCACTTGTTTAGGTTCCAACTTTGAGACAAAATATTGACTAATTTGTTTCTCATTCCTAGAGAATGAATCATCTGAAGGGGAAAAAAGATGATGCCTATTAGGCATAGCATCCATATAAGCACCAAGTTTCTTTACAATAAATCTTTTTGAGTGGTCACTTACTATCGTATCTGAGAGCTTATTCTCCAAAACATGCAATCATGTTTTAAAGACATTTTAGAGTAGCTGACAGTTGTATTTCACTGCTATATAATGTTCTCCTCCCTTCCCCCTTGTTCACTTTCCACTTTCCAAAGCTGATTAACACAAGTAATATTTTTCCTTGGAGACATATGACCTGGAACTATAACTTATTCTTCTTAAATGACAAATTTTACATCAATGCCATCCAGAAGTACGGTATGGTACTTCAAAAGAATATTAAGGGTTCACGTAGTGCTGTAAGTACACAGCCATAAAGTCGCACTTCACTATCAAAAAATTCCCCTCTTGACCGACACTTGTACAATATCCCCTCCTCAACAATCATGTGAGTAATTTGTCAATCTGGGATGCTCAGGAATTGACTTTCTAGCAAAACTAGCCATTTCTAAGATGAAGGATGTGAACAGGCAGTCAGAAGAAGAAATGAAAGCCATAATCACATAAAAATATTTTAAATCTTAATAATTAGAGAAATACAAATTAAAACAACTTTGGGGTATCACCTCATACCTTTCAGATTGACTAAGAAAACAGAAAAGGAAAATGATCAATGCTTGAAGATTCTAGAAAAATTGGGACACTAATGTATTGTTGGTAGAGTTGTGAACTAGTCTATCCATTCTGGAGAACATTTTGGAACAATGCCCAAAAGAGTATCAAACTGCATATTTTTTGACCCAGCAATATCACCTCTAGGTATATATACCAAAAACATCGAAGAAAAAGTAAAAGGACCTACATATACAAAAATATTTATGGCACCTCTTTTTGTGGTGGCAAAGAACTGGATATTGAAGGGTTGTCCATCAATTGGACAATGGCTGAAAAAGTTGTGATATATAATTGTGATGGAATATTACTGTGCTATAAGAAATGATGAATAAGATGGTCTCAGAAAAAAAAACTAGGAATATTTATATAAATTGATGAAAACTGCAATAAGAAGATCCAGAGGAACATTCTACACAGTTTAAGCTCCTCCATTAATTTTTTGGGGGAGCTTGAGAGCAATTAATTTTTTCTCAGAGGATTTGGATGCCTTAGAACGAATACACAGCATTGATTCTAAGACAGAAGGTATGGGTTTAAAAGATAAAACAATAAAAATGGGAACTGTCAGAGACTCAGACCCCATTAACCTTGTAGCATATTTAAGAGCTCCAGACTTATAACTTGAGTTCTTGCTCAGATATAAGCTATCTTAACTTGACTTGTTCCGGGTCCCACAGCTAGGAAGTGTCTGAGACCAGAGTTGAACTCAGCAAGATTAGTCCTCCTAATTCCAGGTCTGGTACTCTATCCACTATACTATGCAGCTTCCTGCTTTTAACTATGGCCTGGAATGTAAGACAGCAGTCTTGGGCAAGAGTAGAATTACTATAGCTCTTTGCTGTAGCCTAACCTTCCCAGCTTGAAACTCATGCAGCTGTTCCCTGAGCCACAGCAATATTAATCAGGTCTTCCGGAGGGACAGGAAGCAGTGCTTTTCATCATGTCAGTGGAAGGCTTATGGCTTTAACTCTCAACTCTATCCTTAGGATGAGGGGGCACAGGGAAAGAATCTTAGAAAGTGAGTTATATTAGAAGTACAAGCTGGACTGTGTCTGAAAAGCTTTCTTATCACAGATTCACTCTTCAAAAGAAATTAACCTCCTAACAAATATAGTTCAAACAAACGAGATCAATTAAGGAAAAGAGACACAGGTTCGACAATCTGGCTGTCCCAGTTGCTGACTCAGGGACTGTGGTAACACAAAAGATTTTGCACAGAAAAACATCCATGTCAATGGAGCAGGAATTAATTACACAAATTCCTTCCCTGGTGTACAAGTCAATGATGAGAGGAATTCATTTTTTCCCTTTCCATTTTCTAGATGCTCTTGGAAAATAAAACCACTCTGAAGAGACAGGCAGTGGGGTCAGAGGGAGGAATGTTGAAGTTCAGGAGCAAACCTAATCTGCTGCTTGTTGGAGCCTTGCCCAGAGCAGTCCTATAAGTCATCCCTTTAGGGTGGGGGTAGTATTACTTTCTATAGGCTCACATACAAATTCTTTATATTTCAACTAACATATACATTAAAGTTAGTATTTTGAATTTTGTGGACCTGTTTGCTTTTAAAGGGAGTTAGTGGCTACCTTTCGGGTGTGCTGGAAACCGGTGTTCCTAGATCCTTTGATGGGGCAAAAAAATACAAATTGTGTCTGGGTTCTTTGTGTTCTGAAAGAACCTCTGGCCCAAAGACTATGTAAAGGAAACTCTGGGCAAATCAAAGAGTGAAATGATGTTTTTTTTTTTCTGAATTTAAGAGCCAAAGTGACAGGATGCAGGAGTGTTTCCCCACATATACCAGGATTGCTCCAAGAACCTAAACAGAGAGTAGGAATAATAAAAATATAATAGTTCCCCAAGAAACTGAGGTCACAGTCTTTTACCAATACTTACAGTGTCTACAGGGTAGAGAGGGCATATACTTGTGGAAAACTAGAAAGCAGGGACATGAGTAGGGTCATCTAGAGACCTCTATCCCAGAAGCTGACTATAAAATTTTCCCCCAAGTTATTGACTTCCTTCTGATCTTGGCTGCACTATTTGTGAGATGTAAAATGGGTAATTTTAAAATATATTAAATTCAAGAGATTTTGTACAGACAAGTTCTCTTGAGTTAGAGAACTGCTAAACCATGACCCTTCATTTTCTGATGTAGGACTCTGTATTGGCTATCGCCATACCGGAGATGTTCCTCCCTCTTCACCTATACCTCCTGACTCGTTTTTGGTTCCCTTCAAAACTTAGCTCAAATGATGCTTTCTCTAAAAAGCCTTTCTTGGACTCACCATCCCACCCCTACCCCAAACCACTAGTGCCTTCCCTCTAAAGCTGCCTTTGATTTGCACTGTATATAGCTTGGATATACAATCATTTGAATTTGTCTTCCCCATTAGAATGCATTTCATCATCATCACCAATAATGGCCAGCATCATTTCAGAGCTTTTTAAAAAAGATTTTATTTAATTGATAAATTTATAATATTTTTCCATGGTTACATGATTCATGTTCTTTCCCTCCCCTCCTCCCACCCCTCCTGTAGTGTAATAAGGGATTATTTGATGATAAATGATAACTAAAGATCAGGGTTTCTCCCTTCTTCCCTTCCTTCCTTTCCTTCCTCCCTCCCCTTTTAATGGCTTCTTCTGTGTTGATCTTTCTAAATCAACTCAGTTTATGATGTCTCAAATAAAATACTCTTTCTCTTCTCTAAGATTAAGTAAGGGTTTATTGGGGAAGAAGGGAAAGATAGGGAAATGGAGGGAAAGAGGGTTTGGGGTTTCCCTAATACTAGAATATGCCTTAGGTTGGAGGATGGTGGAATATAGTTCAATTTGGGAAAATGGACTGACAGGTCTGGAACTTCAGTCACTATCACAACAGAGCAAATCAGAGAGAGCTGGACTTTGTCCTTCTTTCTTCTGTCCCCAAGCCAAGAGGTTTCTTCTTTCTGTCTCCAAAAGCCCAAGAGAGTCCTGATTTTTCTGTCTTCAAAGCCAGAGACCTCAGACTTCAGTTGGTCTGATCCCCTTCTACCAACCATTTCTCCTGGTCACCTTCCAAACAGAATGTTCTTGTTTTGAATGACAGCTCAGCAGTCTCTGCTATTGCATCTCTGTTGCAGGCTTTTCTATTGTCTTATTTCCACACCATCACAGTAGCCAATGCACAATTCCACTGGGTTTTACATGTGTCCAAACTTTTACATACCATGAATTGTACTAAGCCCTGAAAATATAAAGAAAGGCAAAAACATGGTGCTCTCACATTCTAATGAGGATTAACATTTAACTGTGTACATCAGACATATATGTATATATGGAGAGAGAGAGGGAGAGAGTAAAAGCAGGAGAGAGACAGAGATCCTGAGAGAGAGAGAGAGAGAGAGAGAGAGAGAGAGAGAGAGAGAGAGAGAGAGAGAGAGAGAGAGAGAAACTAAGACAGAGAGACAGAGAGAAGAGAGGGACATAGAGAGACAGAAAGTCAGAGAGTGAGGGGAGAGAATGGTTTTAGAGGGAAATTTCTAGTTCTAGAAGAGATTGGCCACTTGCAGAAAGTGGGATTTGAGTTGTCTTGAAAGAAGCCAGTGAAGCTAGAAGGCAGAGGTGAGGCAAGAAGGAAAGAGAGCATTTGAGTCAAGGGAGACAACCAATGAAAAGGCACAGAAACTGGAGAATAAGTGTCATGTTCAATCCAATGTGCTGGAGTGTAGAGAGCATGGAGGGGAATAAATTGTAAGATTGGAAAAGTACGAAGGAAGCAGGTTGTGAAGGACTTTGAAAACCAAACAGAGGATCTTACATTTGCTCCTTGAGGAAATAGGAAGTCATTGGAGTTAATTTAGTAAGAGGTTGACATGATCAGGTCAGAACTTTCAGAAGATCACTAGATCAGCTGAATAAAGGATGGATTGGGGAGGGAGGGGGAAGAGAGTAGAGGGTGTACTAATCTGAAGGCTAACATAATAGAGCAGGTGTGAAAATGATGATGTCTTGGGCCCTGGCTGGTGGCTGTATCAGAAGAGATAAGGAGATGAATACAAGAGATGTTCAAAGGTAGACATGGCAAGACTCAGCAACAGATTGGATTTGGACAGTTTTGATGGAGAGTCAAGGATGATCCATAGGTTGGGAACCTGAGTGACTGGGAATGTGGTATAATCTGCATCATTAATAAAAAGTTTGGAATAAAGACACATGTAAAACCCAGTGGAATTGTGCATTGGATATGGGAAAGAACATGATTTTTGTAATCCTGGAAAAATACTCTAAATTAATCAATTAAATAAAATTTAAAAATAATAAATAAAAGAAAAAAGGAAAAAAGTTTGAAATAGAGGAAGTAATGAAGGAAAGATGATCAGTTGAGTTTTGAACATCTTTAGTTTAAGATGTCTATGATAATGTAGCAGAAAACAAACCACTGAACTGAATTGAAATAATTGAGAAAGGAGTTTATTAAATTGTCTGGCAAAGGGTAGAGCCAAGAAAAGGTGGCCCTCCCCCCTAACCCATGCCTTTAGATTGCATAATATAGGAGGTTCAAACAAAAGAATAAGGGAATGGTAGCTGACAGGCCAGAGTGGAGGTAATTTTTAATCAGAACAAAAAGATTGCTTGAGATGTATAGTGATCAGAAACTCATATTAGTCTTTGAATTTGAAACATTTCTGGGTCAGCACAACCTAAGTCCAAAGTTAAGCATTAAACAGGTATCTAAGCCACAGCTCTGGTTTCTCAGAAGCGCAGGGCTGTGCTCCAACAATGCAAAGGTTTTCTACTGTCTCCCCATTCTGTGCTTAAAGTCCAATATTCCTCCACGAGTAGAAGCTTAATTACAGAAGCAGATAGCTAGGCTAAGGTTTAAAATAACCAGAGTTAGTGGAGGCATCTCCTTTGCTGTTGATTTTATCAAGAGCTTGGTAGAATTATTTTAAAGAGAGATCTTTCCCCAAAGTCTCATTATCAGATGGTTCAAATTGAGCATCAAAGGCTGTAAGTCAAGGGACTTAGACATATGCCAGAAAACAAGTACACTACACAATACAGGGGAATTTTCCATATATTGAAAGAACACATCTGGCCACAAATACCTCAACAAGCTAAAAAAAAGAAACCCACACACAATCCCATTCTTTCAATGTCATAAAAGTTGAACAAACTTAGTTAAGCAGAGTCATAATCTCATACATCCTCTAAGAAAACAAATCTAGTCAAACATATCCTATAGGAAAACTAAATCAGGTTTCAGATTCAAATATATTTAATTAACTTACTTAATCTCAGGCCTTAGCTGTCCCATGTAGCCAGCTACACTTTGGAAACATATTCTCTTAGCAATTCTGGAATAGGCTTTATTCTGAGATGTGGGGGAGTATTCCTCCCAAAATTAGTTTCCCAGCAATTCGTTCATGTGGTGTAAACCTGTTCAAACCTTATGAAGATAACCGTATACTTTTCCTTTTGTCATTGGTCTTGATAGAAGCATTTGAATACACATATATTCCAATATATGTATATAGACATAAGTGTTTAAATATATATATATATATATATACATATGTTTTTGGAGAAAATAATCTAATCTTTTAAGTAATATTTTATATTAGAGAAAAAATGGATCTGAGAAAGTTGCTAAGGAAACAATTAAATATAAATTTTGTATTCCTGATAAACTGATTATTCCTGATAAACTTAATATTTTTCTTATCTTACAGATAAAGAAACTGAGGCTCATTGAGGTTATAAGTCATATAACTAATTAGTGTTAGATATGGGATTTGAACCTAGCTCTTTCTCACTGAAGGCCCAACATGCTATCCATGACTGTATGGCTTATTATTAGAAAATTAAGACAAATGGCATTGGAAGAATTTGGAATTGTAACAGAGGGATTGTAACCAAAATTTCAGGCCTGATGTTTTAGTAATGATTTGAGGGATTTCATTGTTAAGTTCAGAGAAACCAGTGCTCTCAAAAGTGAAAACTATAAATTACGTGAAAAATGTGTCAGGAAATTAACAAATAGAAGCCTGCTGAATCATTGGGAATGATTTTTTTTTCTTTTTTAAGCATACAAGTCAAGTCCCAAGTATGCTGGATTCTACCTCTCCCCACTGATATCTAATGAACCTAAGATAGGATATGGCCTTTAAACCATTAAGTCATCACTGCAGTGATGTCAATCAAAAGGATTTGATGGCTTTTATGAGTCAAGTTTCAAGGACAGGAAAGGTAATTATCCAAGGGAAGAGGAAAATACTGTAAGGATGAATAATGTATGCTTTTGTTTAGCCAATAAAATACAGTAAGGATGATTCAGGAGCATTTTTTTGGAAGGACAACAAATCCTGGAAATGATTCAGTAAATAAGCAGAAGGAAAAATGGGCTCATGGAGACATGATATAGGTCAAGGAATAATATGAATTTAGTGCAACTAAAAAAAAAGATTTAAATTTTTTTCTTTATTGATGGATTTGAGTTTTCTCATTGAAAGTTGCCTTGGAAATAGTTACATGCACCATTTATAATCCAGAACTCTTCAGGCAACAGCCACGGAACTGACATTGGATCTTGTCCATTCTCTATTCTTTTATTTGTAAGCTCTTAGATATGCCAGAGCAGGATAGTTGTGTTTTCTGTGTGTGTATTTCTTTGAACTCTGGAGTCCCATCATTTGCATATTCATTTTGCATTCAGGGAGATGTCTGGGTGAAGAGAGACAGACAGAGACAGAGAAAAAGAAAGACAGAAAGACACCCATTCCTCTCATTCCATCTTCAAAAGTTTTAATTTCAAATCCACCTGTGTTTAAAGGGAAGAAAGCAGTTAACATATTGCAAAAAGCCCCTTCTTCTTCATTAGTTTGCTGACATAACTGTTATTCAATTCATAGTAGTTACTTTTATTTTTAAAATTTTAATTTAGTTATTTGTTTGTTTGTTATATTAAAATAGCAAGTTAACTCCTTCCCTTCCTCCTTTTCCCTCCTTAGAGAAGGCATCATTTGACAAAAAGATATAAAACAATGTCTTATTTGCATTTATCAGTTCTTTCTTTAGAGGAGGACATACACAAGTCACTCTTCAAACAATATTTCTGTTGCTGCATATAATGTTCTCTTTTTCTGTTTACTCTTGATAATTTCATGTAGGCACTTCCATGTTTTTAAAAATTAATCTGCTAGTCATTTTTTAAAACCTTTACCTTCCATTTTAGAGTCAATACTTAGTATTGTTTATCCAATAAAATACAGTAACGATGATTCAGAAGCATTCTAAGACAAAAGAGTGGTAAGGGCTAGGCAGTTAAAGTTAAGTGACTTGCCCAAAGTCACACAGTTAAGAAATGTTCGAAGCCAGATTTTATTTTATTAATTTCTTTAAAAACCCTTACCTTCCATCTTAGAATCAATACAGTGTATTGGTTACAAGGCAGAAGAATGGTAAGGGCTAGGCAATGGGGGCTAAGTGACTTGCCCAGGGTCATACAGCTAGGAAGTGTCTGAAGTCAAATTTGAACCCAGAACCTTTCATCTCTAGGCCTGGCTCTCCTTCCACTGAGCTACCCAGCTGTCCCTTCTTATCATTTCTAATAGCACAATAGTATTCCATCACAATCATACACCATGACTTATTTAGCCTGTCCCCAATTAATGGGCATCCCCTCAATTTCCAGTTCTTTGCCACCACAAAGAGAATTGCCATAAATATTTTAGAGCAGATAGAGCACAAAACTCTCTGATCTTAGACTAACTGAATTACGCAGGGAAACTAGTCAATTTAGTACTAAAACATAAAATCTAGCCTTCTACAAGTCCTGATTCCTGCTTTTTTTCTTCAACAGGAAAACAACATATATGTTCAATTGTTTCTATAGCAACCTTCTCAGAGCCATCTGCTTTCTAATACAAAGCACATTCTTTTTTTTTTTTTCAGAAATCCTAACTCCTTTCCAGCTATAACTGTTTAAAGATGCTGTACTCTATGCATTTCCTGCTCTTCTGCCTTAGAACCAATACTCAGTTTTGGTTCTATGATAGAAGATAAAGGTTTTAAAAAACAAATAAACATAGAAGAGGAGAATGGTTCCTAAACACACACAAGCAAGACCTTAAAGAAAAATACAGCTTGGACAAAAGTTCACCTAGAATTCCACGAACTGATTGGTTTATTAATAAAATGAGCACATTAAAATGAGAGAGGGAAGAATTGGGAAAATGCATTATCTTACAGCTCATCTCTGCTATTAGATTTTAAAGGCAGGCACTTTTTTATCATTGTACCCCAGCAGCCTCGTACATAGAGTGAATATAAACTTTTACCTAAAAGAGGTTCCCAGTGTATGGCAGAGATGTTCATTGTCATTGGTCCTCCCCTTTTTTCCTTTTTCCTTTTCTTCAAGGGAAGTAATTAGCTTTAGGTGTACTGTAGGTTGTTCCTATCATACCCACTGTAGGCAGGCTTCTGAGTGATCGATTAATAAGAGTTGGTGGAATCCAAGTAAAGTAAGAGACAGAAAACCCAAGCTCTCAAACGACTTGTATTCCTAGAATTGAGGAATATCATTTGTAGTCTCCCTTCTTTCCCTATCACCCTTCCTTTCTATTTCCTGGGCAAAACAGCTTTCACTTTGTGGGCAGCTGCTCAGCCCTTCTCCCACACCCAGCAGCAAACAATGAGGTTCTAAGCAAGTGTAAGAGATTGCTGTAAGGAATTTAAGAAATAGAGGCAGGTTTTCTTTGATGGGTTAAAGACAGGTCTGTGAAATAAACTCAGCTGGAAGCAGTACAATTCAATTTCCTCACACAAGCCCATCCCAGTCCCACTTCTCTCCAAACCCACCTTCTATTAATTGAGTTCTATACAGAACAAATACCTAGGAGACAGGGATTGGACCCATGGGAAACTCCAAAGGGGAAAAATCCTCTATACCAAGGGTCAATGATCAAATAAAGCCAGTTCCATGCTTTGTATGGCCCTGGGAGAGATCTTTATTTTAAATTAGAAAAACATTCCTATCTCAGTGCTACAATTGACCTATATGTGATAGTTTGCTAATTCCTACTTTTTACCTGTTTTGAGTTGATACTTTCTCTCCAAATGACTATCTTAGGGAGTACTAAGAGATAAAATTATTTGCTTGCAGAAGCAAGATTTGAATTTAAATTCTGGTTTTGAGGGTGTCTCCCAAATCACTGTACTTTAACTTCTCTAATAAAAAAATTTTTTTGGCATGAGTTATAATTATTTTCTGGTCAGACCTTAAAAACAAGTATGTCTGTCTAAATTATTCCAGGAATTTCCTTAATTACCCAAATTATTCTTTGGTTATACTATTCTGATTTTCCTGAGAATACCCACCAAAAAACAAAACAAAACCCAACAATCCAGAAAAACACTCTATTCTTCAATGAAACTGCATTTAGAAATATAAAAGTATAAACTTTGTCATAACATGCCCTCTAGCGGGGATGACAGGTATAGAATCTGTTTCTAGTTAGAATGTGTCCAGCTGTGATACATAGTTGGATGAATACCACCATCTATGGAGAATACCCATAATTATATTTGGATCCCTTGCACATTGATATGGTACCCTGGTGATCTGGAAAGTCTGTGCAAAATTATTTTGTCCTTCCTTTCAATTATGAGAAGAAATCTGAAATTTTCCTTTTTTTAAATGGGATGATATAAAATTTCAGTTAACAGTGGAATTACTGGTTGGCTTCAGCAGAGGGGAAGAGGAGGGGAGGAAAAGAACACGAACTATGTAACCATGGGAAAAAAGTTTAAATTAAACAAACAAAAAAATAAATAAATAAATGATAAATAAAATTTGGGTTAAGTGTTAGGTCATATAAGCTCATCATAGGACAATGTTAAGATATCTTTACATTTCTAGTCTTTGAGTGTCATTTGCTGGCTTTCGCACTCTTTTCACAAACTTTAACATTTATTTTAACTTAAAAAAAGAAATTATGTGTATTTTTTATTAAAAATTTGTTGATAAGTATTATACATCATACATACATTTTGTGTATTTCTGTTTCTAAACAAAGTAGGCCAGTTGATAAAAGTGACCCAAAGATCCACTGAAGAGAAGAATTTCTTAAAATGCTGAATTGACCAAATGGAAAAAGAGGCACAAAAACTCATTAAGGAAAATAAATTTCTAAAAAGTAGAATTGATCAAATGGAAAAGGAAGTGCAAAAGCTCACTGAAGAAAATAACTTCTTAAAAATTAGAATTTGGCAAGTGGAAGCTAATTACTTTATAAATGTCAAGAAACAACCAAAGTTGCCTTGGAACCAATACGTGGTATTGATTCTAAGATGAAAGGTACAAGTTTAAAAAAGAAATAATGTAAAAAATAGAAGAAAATATGCAATATCTCATTGAAAAAGCAACTGCCCTAGAAAATAGATCCAGTAAAGATAATATAAGAATTATTGGACTACCTGAAATTCATAATTTAAAAAAAGCCTAGACATAGTCTTTCAAGAAATTATTAAGCAAAGCTGCTCTGATATTCTAGAAGCAGAGAGCAAATAGAATTTGAAGGAATCCACTAATTATCTTCTGAAAGAGATCCCCAAATGAAAACTCCCAGGAAAATTATAGCCAAATTCCAGAACTCCTAAGTCAAGGAGAAAATATTGCAAATAGCTAAAAACAAAAACAAACAAAATACCAAACCACCCTAAAGAATTCAAATATCATGTAGTCAGAGTCAGGATATTACAAAATTTTGCCATTTCTAAATTAAAGGATCAAAGGGTCTGAAATATGATATTATGGAGGGTAAAGGAGCTAGGACTACAAACTAGAATGACCTATCCAGCAAAAGTATATGTAATACTTCAGAGGGAAAAATGGCTATTCAATAAAATAGAGAATGTTTAAGCATTCCTGATGAAAACACTAGAATGAAAGCAAATTTTGACTATCAAATATAATACTCAAAAGAAGCATAAATTGGTAAATAAGAAAGATAAATCATAAGAGATTCAATCAAGTCAAACTATTTATAACTATTAGGATAATTAGAAGTATACATAAATAGAAGTCAAGGGTGTGAGTTGAATATGATGGAATGATATCTAAAAAAATTAAGGATGAGAAAGAGGAATGCATTGAGAGGAGGGAGAAATAGAATGGGGTAAGTTATATCAGGTAAAGAATTTTTACAGTGGAGGGGTAGGTGGGAGAGGTGGGGAAGGGAGGAAGCACTTAAACCTCACTCTTATTGGAATTGGCTCCAAGAGAGAAGAATGCACAGACACTCAGTTGGGTATATAAACCAGTCTTACCCTATAAGAAAATAAGATAAGAAGGAGATAAGGGGGGGTATCTGATAGATGAGAGGGCAAATAAGGTGGGTGCTCAAAAGCAAAACTTTTGAAGATGGGCAGGATGAAAGGAGAGAGAGTAGAATAAACAGGGGAAAGTAGAATTGTAAAAATGGAGATTTGAACCCCAGACTTCAATCCCCAGAAGTCTTTGGCACTTCCCAGAGTGTCCTATAATCTCACCTGAGATGCCCACCTGGGCCGAGAACAAAATTTGTATTTAAACTGACTATACTGCCTACTTGGACTCTCATCTTCCGCTTCTAAGCACATGCAGGTAAGATGTAAGTGACTGTGAATGGGCTATGTGCCCTAGGCACATGTTTTCTCATTTTGTATTTTCTTTATCCTTGATTTCTAATAATCTTTAATAAACCTCTAAAATTATAATACTTTTAGTAGAGAAACTAATTTAACTGTTACAGTTAATGGTGACCAAACGGGAAAAACTCTCAATTAAAAAAAAAAAGATAACCTAGATAATGATTTCTAAGCCACGTTTCTCCAAGGCTTTTTAGCAAAGCCTCTTGACTCATCTCGCTCTTGCCTGAGTGCTCTGGCTGCCCACCCCAGCCCCAGCTCCCAGCTCCTGCTCCTGGCCTCTCTCTTGCTCACCTGGCCCAGCTGATCCGGGCCCCAGCAACTCTGGCCTCCAACCCAGATGGCTCATCACTCCAGGCCCAGGCCCAGGACCCAGGCTGCTGGTAGCAGACCCAATTTCTTCAGGATCAAAAACCAGCTGGTAAAAATGGGGGTGATTTTTTCCTTAGGCTACAATTAGCCTCTATGTGGCAAGGGGCAGGGGGCACAGGGAGGGGGGCAGAAAGAGGAGAAGGAAGAGACTTTTCCAAACATGAACTTACAAGCATGGCTACTTTAAAAGGATATCTTTTGAGTGCATTGATACTTTTATTTATCTCACCTGAGAGTCAGGAGAGAATTTCAACTCCCAGCAATTCTTTGGATAAATTTGAGATTCCAAAAAACCACCTTCACTATGGGGAGGCAACTCAGGGGCTCAGGGGATTGAGAGCCAGGCTTAGAGATGGGAGGTCCTGGGTTAAAATCTGGCCTCAGACACTTCCTGGCAGTGTGGCCCTGGGCAGGTCATTTAACCCCCATTGCCGACCCCTTTACCAATCTTCTGCCTTCTGATAATAGGCATCTAAGTGGATAATTAAAAAAACAAAAACCCAAGGAACTTTGAAGAGACTGGAGGTTATATATTTTTTATTTTTTTTTTTAAAAACCTTACCTTCCATCTTAGAGTCAATACTGTGTATTGGCTCCAAGCTAGAAGAGTGGTAAGGGCTAGGCAATGGGGGTCAAGTGACTTTCCCAGGACCATACAGCTAGGAAGTGGCTGTCAGATTTGAACCTAGGACCTCCTGTCTCTAGGCCTGGTTCTCAATCCACTGAGCTACCCAGCTGCCCCCCTAGAGGTTATATTTTTAAGGCTTTTCAGACTCCAATGTTTTATAAAAGTCTCTGTATAAAATATTCATAGCTGCGCTCTTTGTGGTGGCCAAAAATTGGAAAATGAGGGGATGCCCTTCAATTGGAGAATGGCTGAACAAATTGTGGTATATGTTGGTGATGGAATACTATTGTGCTAAAAGGAATAATAAAGTGGAGGAATTCCATGGAGACTGGAACAACCTCCAGGAAGTGATGTAGAGCGAAAGGAGCAGAACCAGGAAAACATTATACACAGAGACTGATACATTGTGGTGCAATCGAAGGTGATGGACTTCTCCATTAGTATCAATGCAATTTCCCTGAACAATCTGCAGGGATCTAAAAAAAATACTACCCACAAGCAGAGGATAAACTGTGGGAGTAAAAACACCGATGAAAAGCAACTGCTTGACTACAGGATTGGAGGAGATGAGACTGAGGAAAGACTCTAAATGAACACTATAATGCAAATTCCAACAACAGGGAAATGGGTTCGAGTCAAGAACACATGTGATAACCAGTGGAATCATGCGTTGGCTATGGGAGAGGAAAAGGCGGGGGGTGGGTGGGCCGGGGGAGGGGAGGAAAAGAAAATGATCTTTGTTTCCAGTGAATAATGTATGAAAACGACCAAATAAAATAATGTTTTTTAAAAAATAAAAGTCTCTGTATTCTATTGCATTTTACTGATTGTTTTAAGTTTTAATCTTGTTGATTTTAAGTTCATATATTAATGTATTCAATACTATTCTGTTACAATGAATCATTTTAATGTACCGGATTTTAACTACTGTTAAATTCTGTTGCTTTTCCCCTATAACCACACTGAACAAACATTATTGAGTAAGCCCATATAAAAACAGATTTTCTATTTTTGACTTTGTAAATTGTCACATAGAGGATAGATGGACTCAATCAGAACATTGCTACAATTGTATAACAACCTTTGGAAAATTTAATGAGCTAAATATTTCCAATTGATTTTAAGGGTTCTTTAGACATGATTTTTAGAATTTTTATTAACAATCATTGGTCATTTTGCCTGCCCCTGATAGGAGGTAAGGCCCATTTTAGTAGCTGAAGTGAAATATAATTATAATCCCCAACTTCCACATTTTTAAAAATGTGAATGGAAGCTGGGAAGTTAATCCCAGTGCATATAGTACCCCTGGAGCACCCCCAAAAGAGGAGCATCTCTCATTTATAACTCTTCAGCTCACTTTACTTCCACCAGAATTATATCTAGATTTCTTGATGATGTTCTAGACCCAAATGAGTTTTACTTTGTTTAAATATGTTTACCAAGGTTGAAAGATTTGCTACGTCTGTAAAAATTGTGACAAATATCCATCAATTCATAGGCTTTTAAAAATGCCATATAGCAACTCATGTGAAATATGATAGTGGGTTTCTTTGTTGTAATTAATCAGGCTATTGAGAATTTTGGGGATGTTGATACCTACATATTTGTACTACTGTTCTTTATTTTAAAAAAACTGTTACCTTGTAAAATTAATTTGCTTGTACTCACAGTGGATCATGGCCAGATATGAAGAGGAAATGGATCTCATTTTTGGTGAGAAAGCCTTATAGTCTATATTTCTTTAGTTGAAACAGTGTATCAATGATTATAAGCTACATTTTTATTTTTAAAACTCTTATTAAATTTTTCTTGCATGTGCAATATACTAGTTCAGTTTTTAAAATTTTTTTCTTTCTTTATTTTTGAAGCACATGTCACCAGTATTAAGATTTTCTTTAACTTTTTGATTTTGCAGTAATATAAGTTTAAAATACATTTGCTATAATATCAATGCATGCTCCCAAAGCTTGAGACTATAAAAATGATGCCACTAATTGTTTAAAAAAATTATGGGACTTTGCTTAATGAATCTGTCTGATTCCAGGACAAGATATACAAAAAAGCCATTGTACAGGGCCAAAGAAACCAATCCAGGAAGGATTGATGCACTTCTAAGCCAATACAAAGGACTTGAAACTAGTGTGAAGACTCAAGGTTGTGATGCTTAACATACATTAAGATATAGGCCTTCCTTGTATCCACACACTTTGTGAAAATACTTACAGATGAGTATCCCAAACTTGGCTCCTAACCTGGCTCTTATAATCTAGTCCCTTTTCTGTCTTTCATAGTATGGCAAACTTTCTGTAGTCCTGGCTACTGACTGGGTAAATGCTTACTTCCTTATATCATTTTAATTGGGCCCTGATTCAAGGACCTGTTATAGATTGATTTTTCCTTTACTTAGAATTTTTACACATAAGACTTTGATAATCTATATTTTCATCCAGAAATTATCTCTTTTTATTTGGATTTTTCTGATGTCTTTTTAATTTCTCTTGCCAATTGATTGATATATCTCATAACTCAGCCATGCATCCCTAAATGATCACCCTTTTCAAGAGAGGAATGTGAAAATATTATTATTTTAAATTGCAAAGTTTAAATTCCTTTTGAGAAGAATTTTAGGTTAAGAAACATGCTACCTCTCCGAATCCAGAAACTGAACTTTTGGAGAAGACACCATGAAGATACCTCCAGACCACAAGCTGCATGAGAAAATCCAGAATGAACTTTGGGTGTGGTTGATTGAACATTTATTTGTATGTATACTTTCATGCCAAAGGGGACTGCCCCCTAACTGGTTTTTTGTCAATTCATCTAGCAATTATTGGTTTTGTTCTTTTTTCCTCTTATCCTCAAATTACTGTAATCTTTATTATCTTGATTATGTTTTCATGATCCTTTTTGGGGAAACTTTTCCCAATAACGATCAAAAGGGAGGAAATGTAAAAATGGAGATTTGAACCCCAGACTTCAATCCCCAGAAGTCTTTGGCACTTCCCAGAGTGTCCTATAATCTCACCTGAGATGCCCACCTGGGCCGAGAACAAAATTTGTATTTAAACTGACTATACCGCCTACTTGGTCTCTCTTCTTCTGCTTCTAAGCACACGCAGGCAAGATGTAAGTGGCTGTGAATGGGATATGTGCCCTAGGCACGTGCTTTCTTATTTTGTATTTTCTTTATCCTTGATTTCTAATAATCTTTTAAAAACCTCTAAAATATAATACTTTTAGTAGAGAAACTAATTTAACTGTTACAGAATGGAGGGTAATACACATAATACAAGTTGTATTATTATGAAAAAAAATTTTTACAAGTCTCTCTAAAAAAAGCTTCATTTCTCAAAAACATAGAAAAATTGGTCAAATGTATAAGAATACAAGTTATTCCCCAATTGATAAATGGTCAAAGGATATAAACAGGCAGCTCTTAGAAAAAGTAATTAAAGGACTCTAGTCATTCAAAAACCCTCTAAATCACTATTAATTGGAGAAATGCACATTAAAACAACTCTTAGGTACTACCCCATACCAATCAGATTGACTATTATTACAAAAAAGGAAAATGATAAAAGTTGGAGCAGATGTAGGAAAACAGACATTGATGCATTATTGGGAGAGTTGTGAACTGATTCAACCATTCTGGAAATCAATTTAGATCTATGGCTAAAGCACTATGAAACCATACATACCTTTTGACCCAGAAATGCCATTTCTGTATCCCATAAAGATTTTTTAAAAAAGAAAAGAAAATGACCCTTATGTACAAAAATATTTATAGTAGTTCTTTTTGTGAAGACAAAGCATTAGAAAGATGATACCCACCAATTGTGCAATGGCTAAATAAGTTGTGAGATATAATTGAAATGGAATACTATTGTGTTATAAGAAATTGTGAGTAGGAGGAGTCCAGAAAACCCTGTAAAGACTTACATGACCTGATACAGAGTGAAATAAGCAGAGCCAGAAGAACATTGTTCATAGTAACAGCAATATTGTATGATGAAAAACCATGAATAACTAACTATTCCCACAATACAATGATTCAAATCAAATCTGAAAGGGCTCATGAGTAAAAATACAATCTTCTTCCAGAGAAAGAAGTGATGAAGTCTGAATCCAGAGCAATGCATACTATATTTTGCTTTCTTTCTTCTGTTGTTTTTTGTTTCTGTTTTCTTCCACAAAAGGATTGATATGGAAAAATGCTTTACAAGATTGCACATATAAAATCTACATCAGATAATTTACCATCTCAGTGATTAGGGGAGGAGAGAGGAGGAAAGGAGGGAGAGAGTTTCAGATTCAGAATTTCAGATTAAACATGTTAACGTTGTTTTTACATGTAATTGGGGAAAAATAAAATACTATATATTTTAAAATTTTAAATAAAGAAAAAAGAAATGGATAGGCTGTGATCTCTATGATTGAATAACATACTCAAATCAGTTACATCCCAGAACAACTGGAATCCTGGAGTAATTATGCAAACATGGTCAAGCTTTCTTGTCCATATTATCTGATGCATATTCTCTAGGCAGACTGGGCAGAAACTACAAATTAAATAACAAAGCATTTTATTTGGACAGAATAACAAAGTTAATAACAAATGATGTCAAGTAGTATCATGCTTAGCCTGCTGCTTCCCTACATAATGGAATATAATTTTCCACAGACTTCTTAAGGGGGTGGAATATTCTGTCTTCTCATCCCTAAAAACTCCTACTTGAAGAGAGGAAGTATATCAGAACAGGAGCTCCACTCCTGGCTCATCCCCCTGCAACTATTGTGCCTTAATGCTCCTCATTTCTCAAAGGTGCCTTGTTGGGGTCCCAGACTTGCTGTGAGTGCCTCCGTTCTGTCTCTGTTGTCTTTATTTACTGAACCTTTAACCTTCACCTCTGCCCTCTGCCCACAGAGCTACCATTCATCACTTTGCTGAATTGCTGCTGTTATCTGCTGAAGTTACCATCTGCTATAGAGCTGATTCTCAAAGTCTGGGTGCTATTGCTATTCTGTCAGACACCTACATCAACATAACTCTGAACCATCCCATCCCCTTCACCAGAAAGTCTTCCAAAGATGATGATAAAATAAAAATTTTGTTGTTCAGTCATTTTTCAGTCATGTTCAACACTTTGTGACCCCATTTGGGCTTTTCTTAGCAGAGATACTGAAGTGCTTTGCTATTTCCTTCTCCAGCTCATTTGACAAATGAGGAAACTGAGCCAACAAGGTTAGGTAGCTTTCCCAGGATCTCACAGCTAGGAAGTGTCTGAGGCTAGATTTGAACTCATCTTCCTGACTGTAGGCTCAATTCCCTACACCACCTGGCTGCCCTGATAATAATGACTATTGTTTATATAATGCTTTAAGATTTTCAAAGCACTGTGTACTCTTTGACAAGTTAGTGTGGATGAATTTCTTTTCATTCATTTTATATTTCTAATAGTCAATACCTAGTCTATGTAAAATGAGTTGAATAGTCAATAAACTTGAAGGATATGAGGCTAGAGTTGGCAATGTTTGCCCTGCATTCCTATCACCATGGCAAAGGTGACTCCCCATCCCCACCAATATATGGTTGAAGTACTTAGAGAAGTTGAGACACCTTAAATGAGTGAAAAAGGGAGGCAAAACATTTTAGGTGATAAAGTTCCCAAGATTTCTCTAGGTGGGAGGATAAACCAGAGTGGCTTTGTGTGATAATTACTTTCCTTCCTTCCCCTCTCCACCCAGGTCTCTCCTTTTCACCAAACTCCAGGCTGTTGTACCTGACTCTTCAATGACATGTTGACACCAACTTTTCAGTTACAGTTTCCTTCCTTCCTTCCTTCCTTCCTTCCTTCCTTCCTTCCTTCCTTCCTTCCTTCCTTCCTTCCTTCCTTCCTTCCTTCCTTCCTTCCTTCCTTCCTTCCTTCCTTCCTTTCTTTCTTCCTTTCTTCCTTCCTTTCTTTCTTCCTTTCTTTCTTTCTTTCTTTCTTCCTTTCTTTCTTCCTTTCTTTCTTTCTTTCTTTCTTTCTTTCTTTCTTTCTTTCTTTCTTTCTTTCTTTCTTTCTTTCTTTCTTTCTTTCTTTCTTTCTTTCTTTCTTTCTTTCTTCTTTTCTTTCTTTCTTTCTTTCTTTCTTTCTTTCTTTCTTCTTTCTTTCTTTCTTTCTTTCTTTCTTTCTTCCTTTCTTCCTTTCTTTCTTTTCTTCCTTTCTTTCTTTCTTCCTCCCTTCCTTTCTTCCTCCCTTCCTCCCTTCCTCCCTCCCTCCCTCCCTTCCTCCCTTCCTTCCTTCCTTCCTTCCTTCCTTCCTTCCTTCCTTCCTTCCTTCCTTCCTTCCTTCCTTCCTTCTCTCTCTCTCTCTCTCTCTCTCTCTCTCTCTCTCTCTCTCTCTCTCTCTCTCTCTCTCTCTCTCTCTCTCTCTCTCTCTTTCTCTCTCTCCCCTAGGCAATGAGAGTTGTGACTTCCCCATGGTCACACAGCCAGGAACTATCTGAACTCAAAGTTGAAGCCAGGACCTCTCATCTCCAGACCTGGCTCTTTATACTCTGAGCTACTTAGCTGTTCCTCTTGCTAGTATTTCTTCTGGCCAACTCCCCTGTCTAAGAATCCTCTCAGGAACCCCAGATAGGAGAAGATTGCTTATTTATGAATGGAAGCCTAAAATAATGCTTAGCAGCAGAATGAAATTCTAAGTGACCTTCTCGAATCCACTCCATCCTTTGTTGTTGTACAGTCATGCCTGACTCTTCATGACTCCATTTGGAGTTTTCTTGGGAAAGATACTGGAGGGGGTAGCCATTTTCTTCTTATTTTACAGAGGAGAAAACTGAGGCAAGTAGGGTTAAATGACTTACCCAGGGTCTTGTTTAAGGCCAGATTTAAACTCAGGTCTTCCTGACTCTAGCCCCACCATTGCACCACCAATCTGCCCCCATCCTTAGCATAGGATGAACAAGGGCTCTGGAGCCTTTTATGAGTTAGTATATCATGTCAAAACTAGTGGACCTGAGATTTAATGAAGTGAACCCAGATAAAAAAATTCCTTTTTCCAAGGCAGAGGCCTTAGAAAGTTTCCTGGATCCCTGAAAGGTTAAGAGACTTGCCCATGGTCATATGAACCATCTGGGTTAGGACTTGAATACAACTCTTCTTAGTTCCAGGGACAGTTTTCTGTCTACTGTATCATGTAATCCTTCTAAACTGTAGGCACTGTAAAATGGAGAAGACAGTTAATGGCAGAGACTTTAAAGAGTGGGTTTGATTCCCTGTGGATATGGAGTGGAGGGAACTTTCCCATAGTATATAATAGCGGGGAGTAAATGACAGCAAATGCAATCTGATTTTCCAATAGGTTTATTTATGTTCACTAATCACACTGCTCAATCTAAGAAGCTGGGCTATTATAGGTCAAATTATTATTAAATTTTCATTTTCAGTAGCATAAAGTACATTATCAAACTTTCCCAGTGCAGCCATCTATTTCTATGAATGCATATCTAAAGAACAGCTTCAGTGGTAAATGTGGGTTTATGAAAGCTCTAGTCATGGACTAATAATAATACTCAGAGTCCATTCCAAAGGGATGGTGATGGTGATGGTGATGATGGTGGTGATGGTGATGGTGATGATGGTGGTGATGGTGCTGGTGCTGGTGCTGGTGCTGGTGACAATGATGGCTTCTGATAGGTACCCTCTTTTTTGTCTAACTCTAGTTTCAACATCTCAATTTCCAGGGCTATTTTATATATCTCTAGGGCCATTTTCACATCCTGGGCATTTGGAAGGCATTGCATAAGACGGTAGCCTGCTGAAACTTTCTCGCAACCTTCAGGGAATTCCTAAGAGACAGAAACAAGCAGTTGGTTCCAAAAGGTTTCCACTGGAGGGAAATGATTATATTATTTAAGGTCTGTGCTAAGACTTTCATTGTTCTAAAGAGCAGGAAGGACTGGGAAATACTTTGGATCTGAGCATTTCTTTCTTTCCTTCCTTCCTTCCTTCCTTCCTTCCTTCCTTCCTTCCTTCCTTCCTTCCTTCCTTCCTTCCTTCCTTCCTTCCTTCCTTCCTTCCTTCCTTCCTTCCTTCCTTCCTTCCTTCCTTCCTTCCTTCCTTCCTTCCTTCCTTCCTTCCTTCCTTCCTTCCTTCCTTCCTTCCTTTCTTTCTTTCTTTCTTTCTTTCTTTCTTTCTTTCTTTCTTTCTTTCTTTCTTTCTTTCTTTCTTTCTTTCTTTCTTTCTTTCTTTCTTTCTTTCTTTCTTTCTTTCTTTCTTTCTTTCTTTCTTTCTTTCTTTCTTTCTTTCTTTCTTTCTCTCTCCCTCCCTCCCTCCCCCCTCTCTCTTTCTCTCGTTCTCTCTTTCTCTCATTCTCTCTTTCTCTCGTTCTCTCTTTCTCTCTCTCTTTCTTTCTTTCTTTCTCTCTTTCTCTCTTTCACACAGGTTTC
Organism: Monodelphis domestica; assembly: GCF_027887165.1. Classification (NCBI taxonomy): domain Eukaryota; kingdom Metazoa; phylum Chordata; class Mammalia; order Didelphimorphia; family Didelphidae; genus Monodelphis; species Monodelphis domestica. The sequence goes on along the minus strand of NC_077228.1, from coordinate 112,494,957 downwards.
CAATCAGGAATTTAGCAAGAGTTCACAAGGAATTTTCTAAATCCCAAAGATGGATAATTGTCTATAGAGACCCTTAACTAACACAAGCCTAAGGGAGTCAGCAGAATAGATTTATTCTTAGTTTAAAGTGTTCTAAAGACTTTTGTGCTTCCAGGGCTGTTTGCACTGAAGTGTATGTCTGTCCTTCAAAAGGGAGAGGCTTTCTAGCCACAACACAGAAAATAAATCTTATTTATTCCCAACTTGCCAACAGGCTTCGACAATGAAAAAAATATATAGTTCCTGTGACTTCAAACATCTCAGAAATGAATCCCATCTGATAGATCACTTTTTAGTTATAATGAGCATACTTCTCTGGTGTGGGCAATATATCACTACTTCTCCTGGGGGCACTTCTCATTTTATGATCTTGCCCATTATCCCATATTTCATTAAGGGGTCATAGAGGCAAGAAGTTAACCATATGGGTATCACTCACCCACTCACACTTGGGCACCTCCGGGGTCCAGGATCTGTCATCTGAGCAAGTGATGTTTTGAGGACCAACCAAATTATAGCCATGGGAACACTGGACATTGACTGTTTGAGTACTTATGTACCGAGTATTCTCTGGTGACAGTTTTCCATTTGGTATCTCAGGTTTTGGACAGAGAGCTTTAACAAAAAAGACTTAATTGAGTAGTTCATATTTCTTAGATGCAAGGAATGATGAGATAAAGTAAGATGATAAAAGTGAAAAGAAACTGTGCCAAAAGTATCCTTGGAGACTAGAGGTTTTCTTCTTACTTCACCTTATCTTCTTGACTTCTAAATGATCTTTGGCAACTCATTTCCCTTCTCTTTCTCTCAGTTTCCCCTCTTGTTAAATGGGAACAAAACTACTCTGATCACAATGAACAACAACAACAACAACAAAAAAAATATATATATACACACATACACACAAAATGTATCTGATCAATTAACAAAAACAAATATGTATAGTTTTATATTTATATCTAATATATTATCTATATTTAGGTATAGACATATTTATATAGAATATATAGTCTATAGAATATTATAGAATATAGAATAGATATAGAATATGTAGATATATTTATAAATTTATATAGACTATATAGACAATAGAATATAGAATAGATATATAATATATAGATATATTTATATCAACATATTACCTAATATGAATTATGCCACATATTTAGTTGTATATATTACATATTTTATTATATAGCAGTGACCTCACATGTGACCCTGAAGTAAATATCTGATACTTCTTAGAAATCTGGTATTAAACCAGGATTCCCCTTGTTCACCCAGTCTTGCTGGTACCCTTGCCAACCCTTGTCATATGCCAGAGGGCACCGTGAGAGACTTCTTCCCTTTAAGCAGAAATACCTCCACAGCGAGGGAATGGATGTGACCATCGTGAATACTTGCAGGTAATTTCTGCATTTCCAATCATGACATATCCATCATTGCATGAATAATTCACAGTAACTTCAGAAGAGAATAAACTAGAAGTTTTTTTATAGTCCCCATTTGGGATAGCCTTGGGTGAGTTGCACACTAGGATGACAAGAAAGAGAAGAGAGAGAATGATGGGTCAGTTAAGAAAGCTTGTGGGGGTGGCGCAGCTGGGTGGCTCAGTGGATTGAGAGTCAGACCTAGAGATGTAGAAGTCCTGGGTTCAAATCTGACCTTACACACTTCCTAGCTGTGTGACCCTGGGCAAGTCACTGAACCCCCTAATGCTTAGCCCCTACCACTCTTCTGCCTTGGAACCAATGTCCAATATTGATTCCAAGATAAGGGTCAAAAAACAAAAGTTCATAGAATCAACATAGTCTTACTTGAGGAATCTTAGCATCAATGCTTTGGTAATTTCAGCATCTTTAATACCAAGAGATAAGCTAAAGGATTTTTCCTTGGTACTGTGGGGAAAAGGTCCTCTATATCATAAATATATTTGGAAATCAAAGACATTTAAAACTCTCAGAAATCCATGAACATCTCCATTGGTTTGTCTCTGATTCAGCAAAATTAGTGACAGAAAAAGAATGAATATTGAAGGTCAGAAGATCAGGGTTCGAATCCTTCCTCTACTACTTTGTAGCCATATAATCTTCCACTTCAAACTTAACTTGTATTATATTTATACACATGTCACATTATCTCTGATACACGTAGATATTGCCTTGCCTAATAGAATGTAATCCTAATAGAATATAATCCTCCAATACCCAGCCAGTTAGAAAGCAATGGCAATAACCTATAGGAGAGGCAATGAGAGCCTGAAGTGAGTGTGTAAATATAAGCTGTGGGTGGGGAAAAAATGATAGATGTGGAAAATGTTGTGAAATAAGATAATATTTGTAAAGCACTTAGCACAGTACTTGGCACATAGTCCCTATTTCCTTCTTTTCTGTTATAATTCTGGAAGAATGAAAGAATGAGGATACCTTCACTAGAAATAGGGAAGTTAAGAAAAAAGTCAAGTTTGGGCAAAAGATAACAAGTTCTGTTTTGGATACATACAGTTTGAAACTTCTCCATAACCAATGTGGGAATTAGTTTTGTATAATGATGTATATTTGTTATGATTTTCTTTCTTTTTTTCCTTCCAATGAGTGTGTGAGGTGGTAGAGTGATACAAAGGGGGGAATTGCTATGTACTTTAATACTATATAAATTTTATTTTTAAAATATAAATTTATATTTAAGGATACATTTTAATATATTTTAAAATATAATACAAATTTTATAATACATAAAATTTAAAATATATAATATAAACTTAAACATTAACTATATAATATATAATTTAAATATTACATATAAATATATAATTTAAAGCATAAATTTAATATAAATATAATAAACAATCACTATAATGTTCAGTGGTCATTTGGTGATGAGGGATTGGAGCTCAAAGGAGTGACTATAGCTGGATATATAAATATAGGAATCAGTAGCATAGAGATAGCAATTAATCCAATGCTTTTTGATAAGAAAGAGAAAGTGTAGAAGAGAGTAAAAGGCTTAGATCAGCCAGTCAGGGATATGATTTGGAAAAAGAATCTGCAAAGGAGCAGCTAGGTGGCTCAGAGGATAGAGCACCAGGCCTGGAGTTGGGAGGTCCTGGTTCAAGTCTGGCCAAGCTATGTGAACCTGGGCAAGTGACTTAACCCCAACTGCCTAACCCTTACCACTCTTCTGTCTTTGAATCAATACTCAGTGTTGATTCACAGGAAGAAGGTAAAGGTTTTATGAAAAGAACCATATAACCCAGATTGAATCACCCACAAGCCCTGGGATGGGGAAAGGAAGGGTGCAAGAGAAGATAAAGTTGATCATATAACTTAGGAAAACTTGTGTGGAAAATCAATATTACATGTAATAAGTAAAAAATAAAAATATTAAAATGAAAAAAATTTTAAATTTAAATTTAAAAGGGCCAGCAAAGGAGAATGAAAAAGAGCGTTCATGCAGATAGGAGAACAATGGGAAAAAGTAAGTCAGGAAAATCTAGAGAAGGGAGAATATCCAGGAGGAGAGAGTGGCCAGCTGATGGCCCAAATGCAGCAGACAGGTCAAGAAGAATGAAGACTGAAAAGAGAAAATCAGATCTGGTTATTAAGAAATCAATGTTCAGTTGGCTAATGTAGACAAATTAGATTGCAGAAGCGTTGCCAAGTGAGAAGAAAGGAAATGAAGGAAGCAAATGTAAACCTCTCCTAAGAGGAAAGACATAGAACGATAGATTAAGGGATGAAAGTCAATAGATAAGGTTGTTTTTTTTTTTTTCTGAAAGGGATGAAGGCATCTTGGGAATTTTTGAAGGCATTAGGAAAGAAGCCAGTAGATTAGGAAAAGATGAAGAATGGAGAATGGGGGTGGGCAGGATGATTGAGGTTGTGTTCCTCTGGAAAAGATGAGAAAGAATGGAATCAAGGGGACGTATGTGAGGGTTGGCTTGGCAAGAAGAAAGTCCATTTTCTTGTCAGAGATGGGGTAGAGGAGGAGAGAGTTGAAAATTATATAAAGGAGTTTTGAATTGAAGAATGGGGGAGAAAAAAAGGTTTACACTGAATATTCTTAATTCTTTCAGTAAAGAAGAAAGGTCTTCAGTTGAGGGAGAAAAAAAGGTAGAAGACTGAAATGAGGAGATTGAAATAGGTTTTTGGAAGAAGGGAGATAGGGAATCAAAAGATTGCCTTGCTGCAGTGTGGGCTCGGTTGAAATTGGGTAATATGAATTTATATTTTATCTAGTCAACAGAGGAGTATGAGTTTCTCTACTTCTGTTCAGTTAGCCCCTGTGGTGTGGAAGACTCAGAAAATGGGAGTAACTCAGGGCTGAAGTTTGGCAAGGAATGAATGGCAACAGGACAAATGGTCAAGGGATTCAAGAGTAGAGGACAGCATTGAGTTTAATTGACCAAATGTAGAATGAAGATTGGAAAGGGAGGGCAGTAAAGTCAGGGAAAGGATAATGTCCTAAGAAAATGCTGAGAGATGAAGGGATTGAAGGTGTCAGTGATGACAAAATGGGTGTAGGAGACATAGAGAGGGGGATGGAATTATAGGAGATTATGTTAAAACAGGATAACAAGGGATCACCCAGTTTCTGCTTGAAGACCATCACATTATCTTCCCAAACCATCCATTCCAGTCTGAGACATTCAAATGTTAAGAAGTTTTTCTTTTATATCCGTTCAAAATCTGCCTTCCAAAAATCCCACCTATTGCTCCTGTTTCTGCCAAGACTATAATAAGTCCCATTGCTCTTCTATGTAACAAATGCTTTTTCAAATACTTGAAAACAATCCCTGAAATCTTTTGTTTTCCAATATAAAGTTCTTGTTAAATCATTTCAGTCATGTCTGAATCTTCATTACCCAATTTGAACTTTTCTCGGCAAAGACTCTAGAGTGGTTTGCCATTTCCTTTTCCAACTTGTTTTACAGACGAGGAAACCGAGGCAATCAAAGTTAAGTGACTTGCCCAGGGTTACACAGCTAGGAAGTATCTAAAGCTGGATTTGAACTCAGGAAGATGAGTCTTCCTGACGCTATACACTGCACTACCTAGCTGCCTAGTATAAAAACCCACTCCCAATCTTTAACCAATTCCCAGATGGTATGTTTTTCAGTTCCCTCACATCCTTCTTGATTTATTCTGGTTGTACTTCAATTTATTAATGTCTTTCTTAATGTATGGTGCCCAAATTAATGTGATGCTCCAGATGTTCTAAGCCAAGCAGACTTTTTTCCTAGTCAAGGAGCTTTTCCTCTTTTCTTTCTTAGAAAAACTGTTCCAATATCACCCTGACCATGAGGAAATTAATACAATCTAAAACCTGTGGCTGAATTAGCAATGCCTTTTGACTTAGAAATCATCTGTGGTTACCTTCGTCTTCTTTATCTTCACATGAGGATATTGCAGGTTTCCACGTGCCATCTCCTTGGCATATACTCCGTTTGGATTTCCTTTTACATGGAATTGTAAAAGAATTTCTTGGGAAATGAATACATTCATCGGTGAACCCTAGGAATTTTCCATGGTCAATCTGTGGTGATGGGCAACAAATTCCTGAGAAAGAAAGAGATTTGTTGAAATCAAGAAGGCAACTATGAGAAGTAACAAAATTATTATAAGAATACTTTAATGACTGAGGATCTGGTTTCTATTTTATTTTAAAAAACAACAATACCTGAGGCAGGTAGGTGACTGGCTCAGTGGATAGAGAGCCAAGCCTGGAGACAGGATATGCTGGCTTCAAATCTGGCCTCAGATACTTCCTAGCTATGTGACCCTGCTAAAATTGTATATTAATCTTGTCTCCCTGACTAACTTGCCTTTAGCAAATGCCTCCTAAATAAGTTAGCTAAGGCCACTTCCTGAGTCTATGTGCCCAATTAGGGGAAGTAAGTTAGGTCCTAATAGAAGAAGAGCCCTCCATCCAGTACTGCTAGCTGCCCTTAGTGTCAAAACCTCAGAAAAAGTCCAGATCTTATATTCCTCTGATTTTTGAGGCCAGTGAAACACCAGCAAAGCATGATAATGGGCTAGCCTTAAGTTGTTGCTGATAACGTTGAAGTGATGTTGATGTGTTAGTGAATTAAGTCAAGAGTGGCATGGATCATAGTCCATCTTCTATCACCAAACCCTCTAAAAACAGGACTCAAACTACTGTCCCCCAAGCATTTATCTATTATGATTCTACACTGTCTAAGTGCTCCCAGCTCCAATCTCAGGATACATAAGTGACTCTCTGTGCCTTTCCCTCTCCTCATTCTTCTATCCACACTGTCTGCCTCCCTCTACCACCCCGTTTCCCATTCTAACACCATCTGCCTCTCTGTCCTCCTGAGGTGTTTGTCTCTGAACTCTGTGGCTTCTTTTTAAAGGTGAGATTGAAGCATTACTCCCCACTTGCTTCCATTATGATCTTTCCTGGAAAGTATTCTAGGCATGCCTGCCTTGCCTCAAAGGGGTTCTGCCATGGCCCCCCACCTAATATCATAAACGGGGCATGCCAGGATTGAGACTCAGTTTTGCTTACAGCCACTTTTACTATGAACTAGCATGACGCGATTCAATGAATTCACTGGTAGAAAGCAATGGTGAGCATATGATTCCTATGTACCTTCCTGAAGAGATTTTTCCATTATTTGGATTGCAGTGAATGAATGAAAAATCTACCCATTTTCCTGCTTTTCTCAAGGCAGGAATCACAATCTCCCTAAGAGAGAGGTGGGCAAGTTTTCAGGCACATATTCAAGCCTCTCTTCAAGTTACCTATTCTATGCTCCATGTAGACAAACATCTTACATAGACTACTGATGATATTAGAAAATATATATTGAACAGTTTTTCTATCTATATTTTGTTTAGCTTGCCATTATTTTTTTTAATTTTACAGTACTAAACCTATGCTAGCATCCCATTCTCAGACTTTTCTTTTTCAAGTATTTCCTTATAAACATACTTAAAATATCAATGATGCATTTTAGTGCTTTTATACCCTTACATGCCACTAATACCTTATATGCAGGAAGAGAATTGAGCTATTTATTCAAGGCTTAAACTTTCCTCTTTTGATGCAAAATGTAAAGAAACTCTCCTCCATAATGTTGCTGCTTTTACTTAAGAGTTTATACAAATTGTTACTCTAAAAAAAACTTTGTAGAAATTTTATCGGCATCAAATAAAAAGATCATGCGAAAAACCAGGCTGGACAAATCAAAAACCAGAATTAAGGTCACTGGGAGAAATGTCAACAATGTCAGATATGTAGAATATGCCACTCTGTTGTCAGAAAGTGAGGAAATTGATGGGGGTGAAATAGGAGAGTGTAAAAGCTGGCTTGAAGCTTAACATAAAAAACCCAACAAGATCTTGGCAAATAGAGGGAGAGGGAGAAGGAATGGAAGCAGGGTCATGTTTTATCTTCTTGGGCTCCAAGATCGTAGATAGTGACTACAGCCATGAATTAAAAGATGTTTTCTCTTTGGATGGAAAGCTATGTCAAATCTGGACAGCATACTAAAAAGGAGAGGCATCACTTTGCCAATAAAGTCCAAGTAGTCAAGGCTATGGTTTTTCCAGCAGCAATAAATGGTTGCAAGAGCCAGATTATATGGAAAGCAGAGTGCCACAGAATCAACACTTTTGAATTGTGGTGCTAGAGAAGATGTTAAGAGTCCCTTGAGGAGGAAAGAGATCAAATCAGTCAATACTTAAAGAAATTAATTCAAATGATTCCCTGGAAGGTTAAACTGAAGCAGAGGTTTTAATAGTCTGGCCATACAATAAGAATACAGGACTTATTGGGAAAGACCGCTATCTTGGTAAAGATTAAATGCAAAAGGAGAAGGGGACAGAAGAGGATGAGATGGATAGATTATGTCATAGAAACAATGAACATGAATTTGGATAGACTTCAAGAGATAGTGGAGGATAGAAAGTCCTGACGTACTATGATCCATGGGAAGACTCAGACATAACTGAATGACTGAATATCAACAACAAAAGTTTATAAAATTTATAACCACATTGCTATTAAAAAGGTCAATTTGGGAGCAGCTGGCTCAGTTGATTGAGAGCCAAGCCCAGAGATGAGAGGTCCTAGGTTCAAATCTGGCCTCAGACACCTCCCAGCTGTGTGACCCTGGGCAAGTCACTTGACCCCCATTGCCTAGCCCTTGCTGCTCTTGGAACAAAAACACAGTATTGATTCTAAGACGGAAGGTAAGGGTTTTGTTTTTTTTTTTAAAAAGGTAAATTTGGTGGTAGTGCTCTAGTCTATATATCTGCAGAAATATATAAAAATAATGTTAATTATAAAATTTTCTTAGAGGTTCATTAAAATGCATCATCAAGAATTACTAACCTATAATGGATTGTATCAGTGTAGAGAGAATTCCATTAATTAATCACTACAGAACCTTAGAGAGTATTCTAATATGCTCAAACCATACTAATTTGAACCTTCCTAATTCAGAATCTACTATCATTGACTAAATGAAGGTTCATTTTTACTCAATTTGTGACAAAATGTTACTGGGTAAATAAATAGAATAAAAAAGATTCTGGGTGGTATAGTTAGTACTCTTCCACCCACCCCCACAAATACAGAGGCGGGGGAGGGGGGAACAAATGTTTTGAGCACTTAAGAAACAGCTTTTACAACATTCTAATTGATAAATTAATTATAAATCATTCTTATATGATTATTACAACCAATCCTCAAGAGTCCCTGCCCCCCCCCACAGACTGTATTGAAGTCAATAGCATTCCCTCTATTAACTCTCATAGATCTCTAATGAAGTTGGAGTACTGCATTATCAAGGGTCTCCAGCTGCAAACTCTATTAGTCTAATAAGGATGACAAACTACTTGAAAGATATAATGACTTCTGGCTAAGATCGTGATGTAGTAAGTCACACAAAAATTCAACTTTCCCGCTTTTATCCCAGCTACAACACAGAAAGAACCCAAGTAGCTAGCCATAGAATAGAAAGAGAAAAGGAGGAGGAAGGGAGTGTTTGTGGAAGTGAATTTTCCTATTTCCCATAAACATATGTGCAAGAAGAAGATTATAGTAAAATGAAAGGAATGGGAGACAAGAGCGCCACACATAAACTTCATTTACCAGAACTAGACAAAGGATTCAACACACACACACACACACACACACACACACACACACACACACACACACACACACGTATGCAAAGACCTTTATGAAGAGCTAGAAATACACTGAACTCAAGAGGGAAATAGACTGGGTCAGGGAGAAGAAAAGGGAGGTTTTAAGAAGAAGGATAATATCAAGGAGGGAAAAGTCACAAGCAAAAAAATAACTTTTAACTTCAGAAGGTATAGATTGAAGAGAAAGAAAGGAAAAAGAAAGGGTTTAGTGAAGGGGAAAGGAGAAAGAGTAATGGTACAGAAAAAGATTGTTCCTGTTATATATCGTTTATTATACTTCTCACTACTATCTTCCTCCATGTAAAAAGAAGAATAAGGGACAAAGGGGTGGGTGAGGGAAGTATAAGAGGATGATCATGAGATGAAGAGGAATTCGCAATTAATAATCATAACCAGGAAAGTGAATGTCTGTGCTCAAAGAAAATGATGGGCAGGTTAATCTAAAAAATTGGAAAGATCTATAAGAAGTAACAGTGAAATGAAGAGAACCAAAAAACATTATACACAGCAACAAATTAATATTTGGAGAATAATTTATAAATGTCAACCTCCCAAGAATGAACTAAAAAATAAACACATGAACATTTATATTTTTGTCAGGTAATTCCTTCCATGGGGTAGGGAGGGAAGGAAGCAGTAGCAATACCTGAGAATAAATTCTATTAGAGAAATAACATTTTAAAATTTAAATTAAAAAAGCAAGTGGGAAGTACTCAGCCATATGAAGAAAGAAGAAGGCAGATTGGATTAGAAAACAGAATCCAACAATATATTGTTTATAAGACACTTATGTGAAATGTAAATGTTTACTTAGTTAAAATAAGGATCTGGAAAAGAATTTATTATCCCTCCAATAAATTAAAAAAAAAAAAACAACAACCGGGGGAACAACGATGATCTCAAACAAGGGTACAGTAAAGACAGAACTGGTTAAAAGAGATAAATAGAAATTAAGTTGAAAGGACAAATTCTGTATTACATGACCAACAAGATAGAGAACTAGACAGTTTTACCAATCCTCATAATTTCTCTAAAGTAGGAATTATATGGAAGAGATAAAGAAAGTTCAACTGTATGTTCTAAAATAAAAATCTCACTCTTTAAATTAACTTAGAGCAAACAGCTCAGCAAACTCTCCCTCACTGGTTGCCCTGCTTTGGCAGAATTACAGAAGATGTTCCATGAGGTTACAAAGGAATCCAGTTCTTTTTTTTGCCTCCTTCTAGGTCCTCAGAAAACCAAAAGGCAGAAGCTGGATCTGGCTAGGACGTCAGTGAGGTAGTGTTCTGTGCTGCAATAGTATTCAGTGAGAGAACTGAGGAACAGAGGTAACTGGGGCACATATGGTATGTATGGCACTCCATATAAGCCTCAAGGAAAGTGGACTCAGATCCACGCGGGGCCAGATCTGTTCCTCCAGAAGTCACCTGACTTCCTTCAAATTCCAGCTAACCCCCATCTTCTACATCAAGCCTCTCTGAATCCCCCTTTCATTCTAGTGCTTTTCCTCTTTTAATTATAACTGATCTTGCTTGTATATAGCTACTTTGTACACATGAGCTCCTTGAGAGCAAGATTTCAAACCATATTTCAAAGTGGTCATCTTCAAAACAATCACACCAGGATAAAAAAAAATAGAGTGAATTAGTGGAATAGACTAGATATACAATATAGAGTAGTAAATATAATAATATAGTATTCAATAAACCAAAGATCCAAGCTTTGGTGAAAAGAACTCACTATTTGAAAAAATTAGAAAGTGGTCTGGCAGAAATTAGGTATAGACCAAGATTCATGTCATATACCAAGATGAGGTCAAAATGGATACAGGATTTAGACATAAAGGGTAAAATATAAACAAATTAAGGGAACAAGGAAAATTTTACCTGACAAAACTTGAGGATAAGAGAAGAGTATATGACCAAAAAAGATATAAGATAGAATTACAGGGAATAAAATGGATAATTGTGATTATATAAAATTAAAAATATTTTGCATAAACAAAACAAATGCAGCCAAAATTAGAAGGAAAGCAAGAAACTGAAAAAAATATGGCAAGTTTCTCTGATAAAGGTTTCATTTCCAAAATATATAGGATAAAGTGCTAGGCCTGGAATCATGAAGACTCATATTTCTGAGTTCATATCTGCTCTCAAACATTTATTAGCTATGTGACTCTGAGCAAATCACTTAAACCCTCTTTCAATTTTCTCATCTATAAAATGAGTGGGAGAAGATGTCAAAATACTCTAGAATCTTTGTCAAGAAAACCCCAAATGGAGTCAAATGAAAAAGAACTAAATTTTAAATCCCAGACATGGATTGAATCAAGGTTCTCTAACTCCTAGGATAGTATCCTATTCCATGTTATTTTCTTCTAATAACCCTTCCAGATGACCTCTATTATCCCCTTCTGACCTTAACATTCTAAGACTCCGAGAAATTAATACAATTCTTAAAATTAATTAAAATCTCATATCTATTTTTTGGAGAGTTAGTTACATCTTTGGTAAACTGGTTTCCTAAACACTGAGTTTCACAGATGAAAATGGAGGTATTAAAACATACTTACTCTTACAAACTCCTTCATCCACTTGCCATTTAAAATCTTCCTGGCATACTGCAGTAATTGGCCTATCTGGAACGGCTTTGTATCCATACCTACATGCAAATGTCAATAGAGTGCCAACTGGGAACTCTCCTTCATATCCAAGATGGGGACTACTAAGTTCAGCATTTTCAATGTGTGGTGGTGAAAGGCAGCTATCTGGTCAAGAGAAGTGGTGCAAACGATTATTACTGAGGTCAGGTATGGCAACATACTAACCTGCCATTTTTTTAAAAATATATTTTATTTGATCATTTCCAAGCATTATTCGTTAAAGACATAGATCATTTTCTTTTCCTCCCCCCCACCCCCCATAGCCGATGCGTAAGTCCACTGGGCATTAGATGTTTTCTTGATTTGAACCCATTGCTTTGTTGATAGTATTTGCATTAGAATGTTCATTTAGAGTCCATCCTCTGTCATGTCCCCTCAACCTCTGTATTCAGGCAGTTGCTTTTTCTTGGTGTTTCCACTCCCATAGTTTATCCTTTGCTTATGAATGGTGACTAACCTGCCATTTTAAGGGATGACATGGCAGAATCCAACTTAGGTAATGATCTAAGACAATTGAAAGTGTCAGAAATTCCTTTCAGGGCTCTTGGGAGAGGATAACTTGGGGTACAAGGAATTGTCCGAGGATTTCTCTCAGGGAATAAGCCATAGAAGGCTGCAAAGGGGTAGGTGGGAACTATGGAGACTAATATATGCACATATATGTATATATATGAAAATGCTCCAAAGTGTACACAGCTTGGTAGAATACCCAAATTCAAAGGGGGAATACTTTCTGTTCATTGAAAGAACTAGATAGGTATAATATATAAAATATTGTAAGAACTAAATTCAAACCCTGCCTCATATATTCACTAACTATGTGACCCTAGGAAAGTCTCTCTGTGCCTCAGTTTCCTGATTGGTGAAAATGCATATTATAATAGCACCTACCTCCCAGAATTGTTGTGATAACACACATAAAAGGCTTTGTAAATACTGAAGTGCTATATATAAGTACTAGCTATTATCATTGCTATTATTATATCATATTCTTAATAATAATAATGCCATCTAAAATAACTTCTCTTTGAATAAACTTGTATTCAAATGCAAAGTCTTGACCTTCCAATTACCCTGAAGTAAAGAAAATTGGGAAAAGTTTCTGGGGATATGAAGCTAACTTTGGAATGTTTCCTAATTGGAAGGTGAGAGTGGGCATAAAGTGTCTGCCTCATCACCAGCAGAGATTACTACTAAGAACATCATCTTTTACCCTTCAGTTTAAGACCTGGCAAGAACAAAATGCCCTTTGAGCTTCATAATTGAAACTTCGGTTCTCAGTCTCTTTTGCCTCTTCTGATGATATATTTGGATAAGGAATGATTCTAAGTAAAATTTACACATCAATGAAATCATTATTTCCAGAATATATTTACTGAGCTCTGGCTTCCTACATTTTGAATGGCATGTTCTTTGGGTTGGAGTGGGTACAGAAATGATGTAAAGCAAAATAAAAATGGCAAAATAAAAGGTGGTTACAGTCTCAGACATTTGCCAGTTTGGGCAGGGACTTTGGGCAAATCACTTAACCTTTCTCAGGCTTTTAGCTTCCTCATCTGTAAAATGGGGATGATAAAAACACCTGCCTTGCAGAGTTGTTGTGAAAATAAACGATGTGTATACGTGTACATCACTTTACAAACCTTAAAGCACTATTGAAATGCTAATTTATTACTTGTAGCCCCTTGCCCTATGCAATTCGGAGCTGAATTTAGGTTTCTTTTACAGTGAGGAAAAATGGAGCTCTTTAACAATTAACTGTCTAGACTTCTGAGGATTAGAATAAGACAAAATTATACTGTGACAAATTGTATGTTTGTACCATGCCCTGTAAGTGCTCCCATGCCTGAACTTCTGAGTAGGTTTAGAATGTGTCCATACTCACTGAGCACACAATTGGGTAGAGCAGGAATCCAATTATTGTCAGCTCCACAGTGAATCAAACTGGAGCCATGGAGAAGGTAACCCTTCTTGCACTCAAATAGAATAGTGTCTTTGTATGTGTAGGTGGATCTCAAACCAGAGACCATGTTCCCATTTGAAATCTGTGGCTGATTACAGACGACAACTAAAGAAAGATAACAAGATTGTTTGGTCTAAATGATCAGGTGCAACACTAGGAAAGCAACAACAAAATGATTGGAAGTCCCTAATGTTTTCTACAGATACAAATGAAAAGGTTTCCTACTTGGGCTGATGAGGGTGCTGAACTACTCCTCCAAAGGGCCAAAGGCATGGACTTATAAAGGAGGTCTTTCAGATGCAAAGGAAATAGTCTGTCCATCCCTTAGATCAGTGATGGCAAACCTATGGTATGGGTGCCAAAGATGGCATGCAGAGTGTTCTCTGTAGGCACACAGCCACCCCCTCTCCCAGAGTTTGTTACTAGAAAGGCAAAGGGACGTGGGTGGAGCTGCTCCCTTTCCTCTCTCCACCACACCTCATGACATTTTCCCACATCACCCACCTCTCTACCCAACAGCCCAATGGGAGCATTTTCTCCCTCCCCTGGGTGGAGTAGGGAGCTGGGCACATCACTTCACCTGTAAAAAGTTTGCCATCACTGCCTTAGAGGGAGTCTAAAGCTTGAATAATCCATTGCAAAAGAGTATCAAGCACTGTGGGTCCATAGTTTTCAACTGTCATAGACCTTTGTTTTCTAGGCATTAGCACCTTAGGATTGCTGTATTATAAGTTCATACCCTCTCTTGACCAACACAGGCTTTATATCTTTGCTAAAAACTAACTGACCCATATATGGGGTGTGTGTTATAAAATTAATATTCAATAGCTAAGTATTATAATTTATAAAGTTTATTAATAATAGCTAAAGTAAAAGAACTACCTGAACTTAGCTGGGTAGCAAGTAAAAGAGAGTGTGGGAGGAGTCACAGCAAACCTAAATACCCTCAAGTCAAGGTGAGGATGCAGGAAAAGGGAAAAAGATTCTAGGTAATACAGAAAGGAATTTTGGGTAATGTAGTTTTAGGGGTTCAAGATTTCCAACTATACAGTTGATTGTGCCATCACAAACTGTGGGAATGAGCCCAGAGAGGGTGCTACACGTAGATTAGTGTCTCAATTAGTTATCCATCTTAGGGATCCTTTTAACTTTTCAGAGTTTTGAAGACAGGGAAAAAATGTTCTCACTTTATCCTGCAGGTGCCTTAGTTTTTTCTCCAGTGGTAGACATCCTGCTGATGATAAACTAATAATATATGAATGCAAAATTATTACACTGAAGTGAGGTGCTGGTTCCACCCTTCAAATTTTCATTCTCCATTAAAAAAAATAAAAATTTAAAGATCTTAGACTTCACTTACTTTTGCAATTGGGTGGAGGTGGATTCCATGTACCAATAGTCTCATTTACCACAGAACAAGAAATAGAGGCTTCGCCTATAAGTGAGAATGGAGTGTTGCATCTATAGGTCACAGAAGAACCAAAGGTGTAGATATTGTCCTCTCTACCGTTGTGCTTTCCATTGCTGATGGGTGATGGAGGCGGACAAGTTACAACTAGACAGAAGTGGGAAGAAAGACATAATCAGGGAAGGCATTTATCGCTACTTTTCCACCCCATTTTCAGCTCAACTCATTCTCTGGACTGTTGTGCCTCCCTAATAGCTGCCTCAAGTCCCTTAGGATAACTCTGCCCTTAGGCCTGTTTTCCATAATAGTGAATTCTTGGCCTCGGATCCCTGTTTTTGGAGGGAGCTACTGAATGAGTGGACAGCTACGTGGTACAGTAGATAGAGTGCTGGGCCTGAGGTCAGGAAGATTCATCTTCCTGAATTCAAATCTGGCCTCAGAAACTTACTGGCTGTGTGACCCTGGGCAAGTTATTTAACTTTGTTTTCCTCAGTTTCCTCATCTGTACAAAGAACTGGAAAAAAATGTCTTTGCCAAGAAAACTCTGATGAGGTCTCAAACATCTGAGAAAACTGAACAATAACTAAATTGAATGATAATATTTGTAAAGAGTTAAGCATCATACCTAGTCCATATGTCCTTAATAAATGCTTATTTCCTTCTCCCCTTCAGTCATGCTGCTCCTTTCACCCCAGTTCATTTTACTTCCCATATTCTACCTCCTCAGGATCTAGCTCATTGTCTTCCATGACTGATTCACCCTCCATCCTCCAGGATATCCTTCCCTACCTCCCCTTCCAGCTCTCATTATATCTTTGTCATTCCCTATTAGAATGTAAACTCCCTGTGAGCAGGCATTATCATTTTAAAAAAATACATATCTCTAGCACTTTGCTCCATGCCTGGCAAAAAGCTAGTGCTTAATAAATGTTTTACCTATCCATTCATCTATCTATATACTATCTATCATCTATCATTTATCTATCTCTGTCATCTATCATCTATTCATCTCTATCTATTTTTCTGTCATCTGTTATTCTGTATCTATCATCTATTCACATCTTATCTACTTATATCTAATCTAACATCTATATAGGATTTGAGCTACATTATCATCTATTTATATTACTTTTCACACAAATAAATTTATTTGTCTATTTGTATCAAGCATCTATCTATTCATAGAGCTACCTAATCTATCTATTGTTTATCTTATCTATCATTTTTCATTAAGCAATCCTACTATCTATCCTTAGATCTACTGCCCATTTTATCTCATCTTTATTTCTCTGTCTGTCTCTCTCTATACATCCATCCAACTATCTATCTATCAATCTATCTACCTATCTATCTACCTATCTCCATCCATCCATCCATCCATCCATCTCTTTATCCATCCATTTATCTATCTATCTATCTATCTATCTATCTATCTATCTATCTATCTATCTATCTATCTGTCTATGTTATATAGAATCATAAGTTTCAAACTGGAAGGGCCTTAGAAGTCCCCTAATTTATACTTGCAGAAACCAAGACCCAGAGAGGCAAATATCTCACAAGTAATAAGAGATAGAGCTGAGATTTGAACCCATATTCTTTGACTTCGAATCTAGCACACTTTAGATTCATATGGAAGTGTTGCCAAATAGCAAATTCAATTCCACAAGCATTTACACTGCTCATGTGCCAGTCCAGTGCTGGGCAGTGGGGATGAGAAAATGGAATTAGTCTCCCACCTTACTGTTCTACTGGGAGTAAACAAAATATGCATTGACAAGTAAAAACAAATACATAACATGTGATTTATTTGGGGGGTGAATCAGGAAAGGTCTTGTATAGGAAGTAATGCTTGAGCAGAGTTTTGGTCTGAGCTTTGGATTTCAAGTGTTGGAGAGGAGGAGAGAACATCCTAGGCATTGAGATCTATCTAGTGAAGACACAGAGTTGAAAGATGGAACGTTTATGTATGGCAAACAAGAAGTGGGCCAATTTGGCAGTAATTTGGTATTTAGGAAATCAAAAGATCCAACCTTTAAGGACAAGGACTTACTATTTGACAAAAATCACTGAGAAATTTGGAAAATAGTATGACAGAGACTGGGGACAGACCAGTATCACAAACTATATACCAAGAGAAGGTCAACATGGGGGAGCAGCTGGGTAGCTCAGTGGATTAAGAGTCAGCCCTAGAGACGGGAGGTCCTAGGTTCAAATCTGGCCTCAGCCACTTCCTAGCTGTGTGACCCTGGGCAAGTCACTTGACCCCCATTGCCTAGCCCTTACCACTCTTCTGCCTTGGAGCCAATACACAGTATTGACTCCAAGACGGAAGGTAAGGGTTTTAAAAAAAAAAATAAATAAAAAATAAAAAAAAGAAGGTCAACATGGATATTTGACTTAGAAATAAAGGATAATAGCATAAGCAAGTGAGGGAAGCATGGAATAATCTATGGATGAAAGAATAATTATGAGAACATTATGGAATGTAAAGTGGATAATTTTGATTATTCTAAATTAAAAAAAGTTTTGTACAAACAAAATCAATGCAACCAAGATTAAAAGGCATGCAAAAAGCTGGGATGATATTACAGAAAGTATCTTTGATAAAGGTCTCATTTCTCAAATAAATAAAGAATTGAGTCAAATTTATAAAAATCTAAGTTATTCTTCAGTTGATAAATGGTTAACGGATATGAACTGGCAGTTTTCAGACAAATCAAAGCTATCTATTGGCATTTGAAAAAATGCTCTAAATCATTCTTGAACTGAGAAATATAAATTAAAACAACTTTGAGTTATCATCTCATACCTATCAGATCAGGCAATATGACAGAAAAGGAAAATGATAAATTTGTTGGAAGGGATATAGGAAAATTGGGATACTAATGCACTGTTGTTAGACTTGTGATTTGATCCAAGCATTCTGCAGAGCAATTTGGAACTAAACCCAAAGGGTTCTTAAACTGTGCATACCCTTTGACCTAGAAATTCACTATTAGATATGTAACTCATAGAGGTTCAAAACAGAAAAAGAACCCATTTGTTCAGAAATATTTATAGCAGCTTTTTGTTGTAGCAAAAAAATGGAAATTGAGGGATTGGTTATCATTTGGGAAATGACTGAACAGGTTGTGATATTTAAGTGTAATGGAATATGATTGTGCTCTATGACAAATACTATGATTTCAGAAAAACCTGGAAAGACTTAATATGAACTGATCTAAAGAGAAGTAAGCAGAACTAGAAGAATATTATATACATTAGCAATATTTTGATGAACAACTAGTTATTATAATAATACTACAGTGGGGTAGTGTGGGGAGAGGTAGCCACATGGCTCAGTGAATTGAGAGTAAGACCTAGAGACAGGAGATCCTGGGTTCAAATATGGCCTCAGAAACATCCTAGTTTGTGATCTTGTGCAAATCACTTAATCTCCATTGCTCAGTCCTTTCTACTCTCCTGCCTTGGAAAAAACACATAATATTGAGTATAAGAGGGAAGGTAAGGGTTTAAAAAAAAACCACAATAATACAGTGATCTAAGCCAGTACCAAAGACTCACAATGTATCTGTCTCCAGAAAAAAAAGAATTGATAGAGTCTGGATGCAGAACAAAACATACTATGTTTTGCATTCTTTCTTCTTAATTTGTTTAAATATTTGAGATCTCGCCAACAAAATGACTAAAAAAGAAAAAATGTTTCACAAGATTGAGCATATAAAATCTATATCAGACTGCTTACCATCTCAGGGAATAGGGGGAGTGGGAAGGGGGAAAGAATTTGGAACTCAACATCTAAAAATATTAAAAATTGTTTTTATATGCATTTGGGCAAAAATAAAATATTATCAAAATGAAAAACAAAAGAACATCACTTTGGCTTCTGTGTAGTTAGAGAAGGAAGAGGCTAGAAGCAGAAAGATAAAAAAGAAAGCTACTTTAATCACTGTTAAGAGTACTGAGAGCTTGGATTAGGATGTCAATCATCTGCATACAGAAGAGGGGACAGGTGTGAGACAGGCTGGGAAGAAAGGATTAAGGAGAGTTGGCAACCTTTTGACTCACCAAAATACAAGGGTTTTTATGACAACAAGATTCATGAGCAATCTTGACTTACTTTCACATACTGGAAGAGGTTCACTCCAGGTAAGTCTTGAATCTGAAATCCCACAGATACTTGTTGATGATCCAATTAAGTGGTATCTGAATAAATAGAGTCAAGGGCTTTAATGAAACTCATCCTGCCATAAACATAATTTAGTCATGGAAAGCACTTTAACAATTGGTCTTTGTCATCTTACCCCACTCACTCACTCAGCTGTAGTTCATCAGTGCAATGAAACAGGCTCAAAAGAGAAGAAATCCCTCCCTGAACAAAGGAGAACCAGGCTTACCACTGTGATTCCCTGTATCCTTTCCTGAACTAGCCACGTTTTAATAACTGGAGATCATTTCCTACCTAGTATAAAAAGAAGCAGAAGGTTAATAGCATCTGTTTGTTCTTGAGCCTGGGCCAATTCAAGGGTGTTATATTAGTGAGTATTGTTCCTTTGAATAGACTATGTTTTACGCTTTGCCTCTGCTTAGCTTTGAATGCTGACATTTGCTTACTTTCCCTTCTCAATTTGAAGACTTTTGGGCTTTTGGTTTGTGCTTAAACATTGACTCCTGTCAAGGTCTTTGACTTTTTGGCTGTTAGCTTCAGCTTCTACTTGGACCTTGATATCTGCTGGGTCATTCTCCCAGCTCAGAGCTCCATCTCACCAGCCTACTCCTTCTGCCACCATTTTCTCTGGAGTAAACATTGTTAGTGTAGCTAGCAATCAAAATGTCATCAAGATGATTATTATTCATTAAAATTTTATATCCAGTCTATTTCCAAAAAGGATTGGGGTGTGTGTACAAAGTTAAAATAAATGGAAAACCATGCAAAATTGTATTAAGCAACAAAAGTAAATGAAAGGAACACAGTCATAGATGTGCTGAGTCCCTGGGAGATTGACTACTAGTATTTTATTACTATTAATAGAACTTAGAACTAAAAGGCATCTTGGAAATCATATCATTCTACTTTCTGATTTTACAGATGAGGAAACTAAAGCCCAGATTTTCACCGAGTGCCACAATCATATCTGAAAAAGGCAAAGTGACTTTCTAAGAGTGGCACAAATAGGAAGTAGTAAAGTAAGGATTTGAAACCACTTCTGATTAAAGTGCACTTAGCTCTAAGTTGGGCACAAAGGAAAAAAGTGAAGATTTCTACTTTTTCACTATATAATAAAAGAAAACATACATGATTATAGATTTTGAGATTTAGAAGGGACCCAATCCAACCCATGCACAAAAAGAATCCTCACTACTCCCAAATTCCTAATAGTGTAAATACTGAATTCCCTGAAATGGTCACATTATTTGAATCCACATTGCATATTTCCATTGGGCAGCTTATGTAGTGCAGTGGATAAAGTGCCAGGCCTGAAGTCAAGAAGTTATCTGACCTCAGACATCAACTGTGTGACCCAGTCAAGTTACTTAAGTCTATTTGCCTCAGTTTCCTCATCTATAAAATGATCTGGAGAAAGGAATGGCAAACCATTCTCATATCTTTGCTGAGAAAACCCCAAATAGTTGGACAGGACTGAAAATGGCTGGTTTAACTTCTTTGGGCATCAGCAACTCATCATCTTGACCATTTTTCTGGTCCATGCTAGCTCCAGCACAAGATGACAATCAATTCATAATTAAACTTTCTGACAAGTCCCTTAAATATCAATGTTCTGTGTTGTTGATGAAAGAAGGAATCTAGACACTTTAGATACCAAATGTTTGATGAGGAGAATTGACATTCTTTTATGACATTTTGAAAGCCTAAATTATATTCTCACCCAAATGGAAACTATAGGCCATAATGGAAACTAAAAAATGAACCTAAATATTACCCAGAAAGCAACTTTGAACAGGTATAGACACTTGAGCAAGTCCTACTGGAGATCCCAGAGTTGTGATCCATAAATATTTAAGAAACTGAACTTGGAAAAGTCCAAGAGAGGTGCTATTGCTTAGATGCTTTGTCCATAGGATATTCAGAGCATGACCCCCTGTACCCCATCCAATTTTAAATAGAACTCATATCTTCATGGCTTTCCAGGAGAAGTTGTTGTTTAGTGTATCATATTTTAGCATCAGAGAATAAGTGCCCCAAACCATACGTTTAGTTTGAGTGAGACTAAACTGCTGTTTCTGGAAGTCATTTGTTATCTACAAGTGTTTTCAGATTCTAGGTGAGAAAACAGGTTGTCTGCACAGAGCACAGCGGATGCTTGTGACTTCTTATTTGCTATGGTTGGAGGGCCTCTATCCAGTGGACATCATGGGTGATTCCAGTTTTTTAGAAGTAAGTTTATTCAAATGTGGTCTCAGCTACTTCCTAGCTGTGTGACCCCGGGTAAATCACTTAACCCCCATTGCCTGGCCCTCACTGCTGTTGGGCCTTGGAACTAATCCATGGTATTTATTCTAAAACAGAAGATAAGGGTTGAAAATATAAAGAAAATTAAAATAAATTTAAGTAAGTTGATAAGATGGAGATATACGACTAGGATACTGCCAGGCTATAACCTATTTGGAAATGGAATTTCTCTTTCCAAGGGTCTTCATTTCAAGTCTACTTAGGCTGTGGCAATCATTATTTAGTACAAGTTTTGAAGAAACATTAATGGTCTAGAATCTGAATCAAGATTACCCAAATATGTTCAGCAGATGGTTCCTATTAAGAGATGGATGAACATGGTGAAAAGCCTTATAGAGAACCTAAACATTTTCTCATTTGAAACAGAATGTGGTAAGTAAGGTTCAAGAGGGAACTTACTACTTCCCTTGGGCTCCATTTCTTCCTCTGTAAGAAGAGGGGGTGGATTCTGGAAAGCACTCTGGAGCTGTGCCCAAAGGGCTTTAAAACTGTGCATACCCTTTGATCCAGCAATATCACTACTAAGTCTGTAGCCCAAAGAGGTTTAAAAAGGGGGGGAAGGACCAATTTGTACAAAAATATTTATAGCAGCTCTTTTTGTCTTGACAAAGACTGATGCAGAGTAAAGGGAGCAGACCCAGGAGAACATTGTACACAGCTAGAGTAGTATCGTATAATGAAAAACTGTGAATGACTTTGCTCTTCTCAACTACAGTGATCCAAGACAGTCCCCAAGGACTCATGATGAAAAATGCCATCCACCTCCAGAAAATAGAACCAATGGAATCTGAAGGCAAACTGAGACATAACTATATTTCACTTTGTTGTTTCATTTTTTTAATTAGTTTTTTCAACAAAATGACTATCATGGGAAAGTGTTTTACATGATTGCACACGTAAAATCCATTTCAGATTGTTCATGGAGAGGGTAAAAGACAAAGGGAAGAGAGAATTTGGCTCAAAATTTTTTTAAACCTGAATTGTTTTTATATGTAATTGGGGAATAGTACAATTTTAAATAGAAAATATATGCAAATTTTAAAAATTTAAAAAAAGACAAAGGGGTTGGACTAGACAACCTCAGAGTACTCTTCCATCTCCAGTTATGTGATTCCATATTCTTATGAACTAAGCCTAAAGCTTAATGCTTCTGATATCAAGAGTTAGATTAACCGTCCTGTGATTTGTGGAGAAGGCCAAATGAATGCAGAGATTAGAAGGGAGGCCCAATGGACTTGTGGGTCTATAATTTTTGAGGAGATAGAAGAGTTACAAATTTTAAAAATGAGTAGATTATGCTTGGGGTCCATCAGTGTACAAGTCCGTTGTGTGAAAAAGAATTTAGCCGAGTGGTTCTTTCATGTATATCAAGTGAATCTTAAATATGAACTGTTTACTATGGGAAAAGGAAATCGAAAAAAAAAAACACCTCTCTCTTCAGTGCTAGAACATTGCTTCAGTTAAATGATGAATAAATGAAAAGTTTAACTTGTTCATTTCTTATCATTAGGAATCAGGTCATAGCTGTAGGGCTAGAAGGGACCTTAGAAGTAATCTAAAGATAGAGATGTCAAACTCAGTGTTAGTTGTCTGAAACACTCCAGAGTGAGACTACTAGATTAAAATATAATTGGGAAGTTCTTAACAAAATAAATGAAAATACATATAACAAAGATAAAGTTAATTCATGGTTTTCTAAGACAAAATCTCATTTCGATTTGAGCTTGGACATATATTTCTCATATTACAGATGGAAAACTGAAGCCAGAGAGCTTAAGGGTCTTGTCCAAAGTCACACAGGTAGAAAGCAGCAAAGCTGGGATTTAAGCCCAAGTCCTCTAACTTCAAATCCAATGTTCTTTCCACTTCCCCCCAAACCTACATTGTTTGTATTTGGTAAGTTGCCATAGTACACAAAACAAAATATAATTGATATAATATATACTATAGATTTTTATGTATAACATGTATAATATAATAAATATAGATTTTTAGTGAGAACAAAACAAAAAGTTTCATGTCCCCATCTTCAAGCTTTGCACAGACTGTCTCTATATGTCCAGAATGCATCGTCTCCTCACTTCTCACTCTTGGAACTTCAAAGCCTCATTTAAATATCACCTCTTTCATCACTAACTGCCCTTTCATGGCCCTAGACAAAGCTCAATTTGTATAAGTTAGGCAGAGCTGCAGCTCAAAATCCAGTGGTCAGTCCAGTCCTGAATTGTAGAATTAAGTTTTTAAATGAAATTGGGATATGATGTGCCACCAGCATCCATTTCTCCTCAAAAAGTATTGCTTTAAAAAACTAAGAATAAGTGAAATGAGCAAAACCAGGAGAACACTGTACACAGTAATAGCAATATTATAAGATGATCAATTTAGCTATTCTCAACAATACAAAGATACAATTCCAAAAGATTCATGATGAAAAATGCTGTCTACTTCCAGAGAAAGAACTGATGGAGTCTGAATGCAGATTGAAGCATGCTTTTTTTTACTTTCTCTCTTTATGTTTCTTTGTGTTTTCTTTCACAACATGACTAATACAGAAATATATTTTACATAACTACACATGTATAATCTATGTAAAATTGCTTGCCTTTTCCGTGCAGTAGGAGGGGAAGGAGAGAGGCAGAGAATTTGGAACTCAAAATTTTTTTTTAATGAGTGTTAAAAATTGTTTTCACATGTAATTGGAAAAAAATAAAATATTTAAATGAAAAGTTGAGAATGAGAAAAAAATAAATATCACCTCTTTCAAGATTCTGTTCTTAATTTCTCTATTTAAGTTCTCTCCTTACAATGATTATCTGTGAAAATGTGACGATTTCAGCAGTGCTCTGATCTGGGATAATCCTGTAAGACTTAGGGTGGGAATGCTCTCCACCTCCAGAGAAAGAACTGCAGGAGTTCTCTTTCCCATCAGTGCATCTTTGGTTTTATTTAGGAGTTTTGGTTATGTGTGAGTTTGCTCTTGCAATTACCAGTATGGACATGTGTTTTGCAGGACCATAAAAAATGGAGGAAAAAAAGTTCTCCCCTTCCCCCAAGCACTGAGTCTTTATTTTGCCTATATCTTCTGTTTACTTATCTATGAACATGTCTGTCCCTAGTATAATAGATGCTTTTTGAGGATAGGAACTGTGCCACTTTTGTATCCTTAGCACCAAATCTGGTGATTGGTACAAAGTAGATACTTAAGTGCTTACTTGCTTGCTAACAAATTATATCTTTATATTTAAACTTCTGGAATGGTTCAAATATGCTGTTACTAGGAGTTTGTGTTTCCATACTAAGCTCTGCTTCCTATTGGAAAACGTCATTTTTCTCTCCTATTCAGTCCTGAGCTCTGTTCTACCAACCAAAGAAAGATGATGGATTTTGGGTTACCTGACACTCACCCATCCAAGCAGCTAAATTCTATTTTGGAACCAAAATCAAGGTCTGTCTTAATAATCACTCTCCCATTGTTCAATTCTCCTGGGTGTTCACATCGTTTCTCTAAGAGGAAAATAAAGCAGAAGTTAAAGTTTTTAATTGATGGAAACACGTCAGGTTTTTTAAAGCATCAAGGCAAGAAATCAAGATCCTATCTTCAGACTCTGCTTTCAGAAAGACCCAGAGGACTGAAAACTTAGAATGAACTCTCAGTTCTTTTATTCTCATTGTCTTCATGTATTCTTCTTTGGGACAAACAAAAGGAAAAAATATTCTTTGATCTATTTTTTCTACTCTATTCCTACAGCAGAATAAGTAGAAAACTGGCAATAGACTTTTGAAATTGCTGCTAATTGTTGAATTATATAATCCCTGCAAGTCTTTAAAACCACTGGCCCAAATTGTAGTCATGAATAAGCTGTGTAGCTCAATTATACTGCTCAGCTGATGAAGTCAAGGTCATAAGTTTGAAGTTTTCTTTGTGGTGGTAAAGAACTGGAAATTGATGGGCTGTGATAAGAAATGATGAACAGATTAATTTGAGAAAAGCATGGGAAGACTTGCATGAAATAACACAGAGTGAAATGAGCAAAGCCAAGAGAATATTATATACATTTACAACAAAATTTTTCCAAGAGTAATTGTGACTAAGCTATTCTGAGTAATATAAATATTCAAATCAACTATGAAGGACTTATACAGAAAAATCATATCCATCTTCAGAGAAAGAATTGAAATATGAAAGCATGTATTCTGTGAGTATGGGGATAGATAGATAGATAGATAGATAGATAGATAGATAGATAGATAGATAGATAGATAGATGGATGGATGGATGGATGGCTTGATAGATAATAGATAAATGGATGGATAGATGAATAGATAGATGAATGGATAGATAATTGGATAGATAGATAGATAGATAGATAGATAGATAGATGGATAGATAATAGATAAATGGATGGATAGATGAATAGATAGATGAATGGATAGATAATTGGATAGATAGATAGATAGATAGATAGATAGATAGATAGATAGATAGATAAATAGATCAAACATTGGCATTCTCCAATGCAGGTTTGGGAAAGAGGAAGGGAGACAAATCAGAACCCCATATATAAAGAAATAATAATAATAATAATAATAATAATTTTTAAATGCAATATTCTGAGGAGTCTATAAGCGATTATTGTTTTCAGTTGTCTGAATCTTCCTGACCCTGTTTGGGGTTTACTTGACAAAGATACTGGAGTGGTTTGCCATTTCCTTCCTCACTTTATAGAAAAGGAGACTAGGCAGACAAAGGTTAAAATGATATGCCTATAGTTGCATGTTTGAGGCTGGATTTCAGTTCAGTTCTTTACTTTAGGCCAGGCACTCTATCCACTGCACCATCTCACCAGACTACCAAATTGTTCCATGACACTAAAAATATATGACTTAAAGGCTTATTTAAAAAAAAATCAACCTCTTTATATTCAATTCAGGACAATTTCATTAATTTAAACTATAATCCAGTTTTTTTTTAAGTCATGACTTGGAGTCCAACATATGTTAAATAGTTTTCCTCTGTTTCATAATATAATAACTCCCATTTATATAAAATTTTAGAGTTTAAAAAAAAGGTTTACACACACTATACCATTTGAGCATCACAACCAACTTCTGATATAGTTACTATTATAACACCCTATTTTATAAATGAAGTCAGAGATAGGATTTGAACCCAGTGATTCCTGATCCCAAATCCAACACTATGTCTGTCTACATATACAATATTCCTAACCCAAGATAGACCCCTCATGCATACCTTTGTTTACCAAGGAATTGGTGAGGGAAAAAAGTATAGATGGATAGCATAAAGTCATCCCTTATTCTGGAGAAAACCTCCCAATGCAAGATCTGCTTCATTGAGAATCTGATTGACAGACTCAAAGCTTTATCTTACCCAGTTGAATTGCATGTTGGCTATGGGGGGGGGGGGGGAGAGGAGGGAGGAAAAGAAAATTATTTTTATATCCAATGAATAATGTTTGAAATTGACCAAATAAAAATGTTTAAAAATTAAAAAAAGCTTTATCTTTGTACAAAGATGGCATGTTTTCAGTGGGTAACTTTTGAAGGCTGATCAGCTATTTCATTCTGCATACTAGACTTCTGTTTAATACAATACAAGTATATGCAACTTTACTTATAATAAAGTTTGTTAACTTTGTTATTAAGGACCTTCAGGATCATTTAATCTCACACCCTCAATTTATAGAAGAAACCTGGATCCAAAAAGATGAAGGGATTTGTACAGTCTTAAACAACTAGAGTCAGAGCTGGGAACAGAGTAGAAGTCTTACAACACCAAATTATAAATCTTAGCAAGAGAAGGAATATTAGAAATCATCTAATCTAACTCCCTACTTGATGTGAAAATTCTCTCTAATGTCCTCAACTAGGATTCAAATAATATCTGCTTACATACTTTCAGTAGCTTTCACTAGCTCAAAAGGCATTGTTAGAATATTTAGGATAGGCTAGAAAGAATAGAAGAGGTTAGAATATTTAGGGATTTCTTCCTTAAAGAAATCAAAATTTATCTCTTGGTCCCACTTTTACCTCCTAAAGGCATGCAAAATTTTCTAATTCTTCCATATGAAAACCCATCAAATATTTGGAGACAACTGGTCAGGTACACAGTAGAGAGGGCTTTGAATAATATTGTATAAATCAGAATCAAAGGATAGCTTATGTATTGAAATAAGTCATTAATGAATTATTTTTTAGTTTAAAAAAACCTTTGAGAAAACTTATCCTTAATGCTGAATCATTTTTTATTGCTAAATAATACTCTGTATTATCATTATTTTTACTAGGTTCAGTATGTTTTTCAAATCTCTTTCCTCATTTTTTTCATTTGGCAATCCAAGGAATGCTTTCACACTCCCTACCTGAAAGCAGCTTCTCAAATTGGAATGATTAAAATTGAAATTGTGAGCCCCATCTTGTGTAGTAAACAGAAATTAGTCTTAGCCAAATATGTCCAGCAGGTATCCTTGAATTCCCCATTGGGGTGAATGGAGGTCACTCTTAACCAGACTTAACCTGATCTTCATCTAGATATTGGAATCCTATGATCAAGGAGGAACTAAAAATATTATTAAGCTTATTTCCTCATTAGGTATCCACTAATTAAAAGATATCTTGGGGAGAACTAAATAATGAGCTTCCAAAGTTGTATTAATTACTCAAGATGCTGAATGTTTTAGTCTTTGATCACCAAGAGAGATCACTGACTAACTAATTTAATGGTTATTGCTAGCCTGATCAATAAATTGATTTTCTTACCCAGACCCTTGTCTCTCAGAATTTTTAATCGTCACATCTTCTTTCATGATGCAAGTGACTTCTCCATGATTTTTCCATTCTGCAATTTTGTATTTAATGTATTGACTTTTTCAGAAGTGGAATTTACCTGTACTTTGACACAGTAACTGACTCAGTAGTTCCCTAAGGAGTCAAAGGTTTTTGCAGCTTCCAAAAGTGCCTCACAGTTAGGGAGATGCCATAGACATTCAGAAAATCTTCTCTAAATAAGAACAAAGTAAAGAAAGTAAAAAATTAAATGTTAGGTACTCACTGATACAGAACGGATTTAGAAAATGCCAGGATTTATCTCTACAGGTAAGCACATTCCTGGAGCTACTCCGAGTGTAACCTGGGCGACAGTTGTATTTCAGTTGTGTTCCTTCTGGGAAGATACTTTGGTCCAAAACTGATTCTGGGCTAGCAAAGTGAAGCGTTGGTGGAAAACCACAAGTACCTGGCCATCAAATCAAATGAGATCCAAAGATTAAAACCAGGCAGGGTCCACCACCTCAGGGACTAAAGAGTGTATTATTCAAGTGCAGGAGTCATGTCTTTCAGTTCATTGATTCCCAAAGAACACAATACAGTGCCTTGAAAACAATAAACATGGTGCCGTACTCAGGAATAAAAAATGTGGGTTGATGATGATAAAAGGCACAAAAATCCCATTTTTGTTTATGTGACAACTTAATTTAACAAGGATGATTAGACCTCAGTTTTATTAATCCCTGATATTACCTATTCAATATTGTTCAGGTTTTTGTTTCTTAGTTTGTTTTCAGTCATTTCATTCATATCTGACTCTTTGTGACTCTCTTTGGGGCTTTCTTGGCAAAGATATGGAGTGATTTACCACTTCCTTCTCCAGCTCTTTTTATAGATAAGGAAACCCAGGGTCACACAGTCAGTAAGGGTCTAAGGCTGGATTTTAACTCAGATCTTCTTGTCTTCAGGCATGTTGCCATATCTACTTCACCACCTAGTTGTCCCATATTGTTGGTGTTAGCACTCCCAATGACACTTTTTTTGGTTACAATACCAGAGCACAACCTTGCATTGTCCTATCATCTGCCTCCCTCACACCTGTTCATGTGCAGCTGAATGCAGTCAGGGAAATCCTCAAAACCATGTTAACTGGACCCACTGCATATGAAAGTTATCGAACCCTAACTGAGCCCTCACTGTAACAAAACAGATTCTTCTCCTCTAATTGATTTGCTTTTGCACTGTCTTTATTATCTATTCTCAGTCTTTTAATTTTGCCTCAAGCTTCCCAAGGAGCTATTTGCTCACCCATCCAACTGTGAGCCCAATTCAACCTCATACTTCACCAAAAAAAATTGACCCCATTTACTAAAAACTCTCTTCCCTCATCCTCATCTCACATCATTCAGGCATCTTCTTCCACATCCTCCCCTCCCCCCTACCCCCATTCACTCTCATGTCAGATTTTTTGAAAAGTTCTTTTTCTTTGCCAAGGAAAACAAACCCCTTTACATTCCCTTCCATCTTCTTGAACAGATTGTCCCTCAGCATCCCTACTCTTTCTCCAAGCTTCAGTCTCTCCCACTCAACTGATTTCTTGCTTGCTGCTTTTTATTATTCCCATGTCTCTCTTGTCCTTTCAAAAGAAAGTCTTCACTTTATTTGAACATTCCTGACAATTATTTTTTTATAGCTATTCTCCCTTTTCTGGCCAAATTTCTTCAGAAAAGCATCTATACTCGCCTATTTCCTGTCCTCTTCCTCTTCTCTAAACACAATGATCTGACTTCCAATCATCATTCAGTTGAAGTTGCTTTCTTCAAACTTACTACACTTAGTGGAATTTCCTCAGTCTTTATTCTTCTTGACCTTTCTGTAGTCCACTAACCCTGGGGATCACCCAAGTCTCTCTCCTTGACCTTCTTTCCTTCTCCTACTAGATAGTAATTTCATCAGATCCCTTGAGTTCAAGAATCATCTTTATATAGATGATTCACAGATCTATCTCTCCATCCATCTCTCCATCCATCTCTCCATCCATCTCTCCATCTATCTATCTATCTATCTATCTATCTATCTATCTATCTATCTGTCTGTCTGTCTGTCTGTCTGTCTGTCTGTCTGTCTGTCTGCCTGCCTGCCTGTCTATCTATCTATCTATCTATTGAACTTTAGGCTTTCATCATCAACTTTTATAGTCTTTTTACATTTGACACCTCTCCACAAACTTTGTGTCCTATACTTGAGCAATGGGGTTTGTGCCTTTTCAGTAATTGGCCTATGTGCCCTGAATGCTCTTCCACTTCTACTTTCTTGTCTTCTACTTTTCTTTGCTTTCTTGAAGATTCATCTCAAATCCCTCGTATGCCAACTGTTTAGGTCCATTCACAGAAGAACTCTAGTGTAAGACCACTGGAGCAATTTAAAGGGTGCCAGCTGCGACGTTTTGGGGCACTGTTCTCTACCTCAGCTCCTCCTTTGACTAAGCCCACCTGTAGTTGTGGTCTTGCTCAAGGGCACATGCATCTGTTGGTTTTTCATAGTTAAATATTTCTTTTGTTTTCTGTTCCCTCCCTATCTCCCACCTCTAATGGGAATTTACAAAGTGTAGATGTTATCAGCCTAAGCTTCTTCAATTCAGTTCCTCCTCTGTATGGCATCATCTCCTCCCACTCCAATAAGGGTGAGAACCTCATCTAGGAAAACACTTCCTTCCTATTAGCGACACACTCCTGGTGAACTCTCCTCAACCCAACTTGCCCCACGTACAAAAATTCCTACTTAAAGGTTAGTCCTGGGTATTTCCTGGGAGTTTAAGAAGAAGAAGGTTCCAGAAAAGTCGTTGTATAAAACTAATGGAATTTTCTTCCATCTCAGGTGGTCAATTGTGCTATCCAACAGCCCATTTAAGCAATACCAGAGAGAGATTCTCCCAGACACCTGGTCCTCCTTTGAATGGGATTAAATGGGAATACAGACAGGAAATGGATTGTATTGATATGTTGCAATGATTAATATTGATCTGACCTGTCGCTCTGTTCCCCCATCACTTACCATTCACCATGCCCAGCAGAGCAAAAGACAAGATTATTTGGAATAGAGTTGAACCATGGACTTTCCATTTCTCCCTCCTATGTGCCATCTCCTTTGTAACCCTTGGGAAGGCTGTGACCAAGTGTTTCTTCCAAATTTTTCTGGTAAAATAAGTAGGAAAGTGTCCTCTCCATTCAGGCAAACAAAACAACAACAACAACAACTAAACTGGTTATTATAAGAGAAGTTAAATTTCTCCTGGCATGTGCCAGACTTAAATATGAATTCATTTAAATAATTTGAAGCTTTGAAAATTTGCTTTCCCCATTGAAATGGAAACAATAAAGTTTTCATGGCAATACTTTGTTTTTGCTTCTGGATTTAGTCACAGACTATTGTGGTAGAGACACGAAGAGAAAGAGGTTTTGTCCAGTTTCAAAGTACTTAAGGAGTTGCCTTATTTAAAGGAAATTCATCATGGGACAATTCTTGGTCTCTCAATAGAAAAAAGATATTCACAATATCCTAAGCAGAATGTATGGACAAAGAACAGCAACTATTAACTAAATCATAGATATTAGATTTGGGCTTCCAGCCTATCCTTTAAGTTAGAAAATAATGATAAAGACAGGAGCCAGATCTGTGATTTTATTCATGTTGAAAATTCCCAGATGAGGAAACTCGCTTAACCCAAACAAGCATGGCTCTGCAATTTGAACTCTTTAGAGAGTTTTAGAATAATGGAAGATTAAGTGATTTGCAAAGGGTTCCACTACCAGTATGTGTCAGAGTTGGAATTTGAACACAGGTCTTCCTGGATCTAAGCCCAGCTCTTTATCAATTCTGCCATGCTTTCTTTCCAGATAATAATGATAGCTGAAATTATTCTAGAAGTAGATACATTATCTCATTTGGTTTTCACAATACCTTAGCTAACCTTTATTATTATATGCCCATCATCATAAGGATGAAGTAACTGAAGCTCAGAGAGTTAAAATGATTTGTCCATGGATACAAAGTTAATAAAGTCATTTTTTTCAGTCGGGTCTGACTCTTTGTGACCCTTTTTGGAATTTTCTTGGCAAAGATACTGGAAGGGATTGCCATTTCCTTCTCCAGCTCATTTTACACACGAGGAAACTGAAGCAAACAGGGTTAAATAGCTTGTCTCGGGTCACACACCTAGTCTGAGGCTGGATTTGAACTCAGGAAGATGAATTTTCCTGACTTCAAGCCTAGCACTCCATATACTGTGCCAACTAGACACTCACAAAGCTAATAAAGACAAAGTAGGGGCAAGTAGGTTGCTCAGTGGATAGAGAGCTAGGCTTAGAGATAGGATGTCCTGGGTTCAAATCTGGCCTCAGATACTTCCTGACTGTGTGACCTGGAGCAAGTGATTTAGCTCCAGTTGCCTAGTCCTTGTTGTTCCTCTCCCTTGGAACCAATACTTACTATTGATTCTAAGACAGAAAATAAAGATTATTTTTTTTAAGAGTAGTAAAACCCAAACACAGGTCTTATGACCTCAAGGCCATAATGCCTACTGGTAGAGCTAGCTCTTAGGAAAGTGCTTTATAAATATTAAAATGCTTTATAAATGTGATCCACCACCTTCAATATCATCATCATTATCATCACTTCCTCGCCTGCTTGATACCTGTTTCCTAATCTTTTATCTTCAAAAATTTCCCCAAATTTCAATTAGGATGGTCTCCTCACTGCCTCTTCCTACTGAAGTTTCGTGCTCACTTCTGCCTCAGTGACTTTTCCAACATCGCTTCCTCCCCCCAGACTATACTTTCACCTCTTCTCTACATCCCACTCATCTATAGATGGAAACTGAGATACTTTAAAATGATTGCTATCCTTCAATATAACCATGACTGCTATGAAGCCTATCCCCTAAGATATCAAAGAAAGAAAAAAATGTGTAGAAAAATATGTCAAATGGCTGATTTTTTCATAGTAAAAAATTGGAAGCCAAGAGGGCAATCATCTGTTTGGGAATAGCTGAAAGATATTTTGATATATGAATATAATTGAATATTATTCTACCATAAGATATGATGAAAAGGATGGTTTCAAAAAGCACAAAGAATGGGGCAGCTGGGTGGCTCAGTGGATTGAAAGCCAGGCCCAGAGATGGAAGGTCCTGGGTTCAAATTTGGCCTCAAACACTTCCTAGCTGTGTGACCCTGGGCAAGTCACTTAACCCCCATTACTTAGTCCTTACTGCTCTTCTGCCTTGGAACCAATGCACAGTACCAATTCTAAGATGGAAGATGAGGCTTAAAAAAACAACACAAAGATGATTCCTGTGAACTAATACATAATAAAGTAAGCAAGGTTGGAGGTGGTCCATGGGCAGTGAAGGAAGTGGGACCTTCATGCTCTGAAATCTTGTAGTTCTCAACAGTTAGACTTGGGTGTGTTTCTCCCACAACAAGCATAAGCTGCCAAATTTGTCTTATTAATCAGTTAGTCATTCTGTGTTGTTAATCACTCATAATGGAACTATACTGTGCTGTACCTTAGTTCAGAACTGTCAGGTTGCTCTGTGCCACAGCTTCTTGCCCGTATTTACCTTATTCTGAATTATTAGACTCTTATACTAACCATTTGCATTGTTCTGTTTACCTTAGTTATGTTCCCACCTTTGATGAAGGCATTCCAGCAGGGCAGTGAAAGGATAGCAGAGGGACAAGGGGGGGGAAACATGAGACACAGGCACCAAAGGGTCTGGCAGTCTAGGACTCTCAATAAATATGCAAACCCTGATCTATTCAATGGGGGCTGCTCTACCAGCTCCCAGGCTACACCATCAGCTCCAAGGCTGCTACTCCACACCTGGAGGGCTGTTTTTGTACCTGCTCAGAGGTTATTCCATCAACTCAGGGTTATGGGGCTACTCCATCAGCTCAAAGGGCTACTCCACCACTGGGTGCTACTATTCTACCAGCTCCCAGGCTACTCTACCAGCCCCTAAGATCATTCTACCAGCCTAGACTATTACACTATCCTAAAAACCTCTTCTTCAAATAAAATTATTTTTTTACTTCTGGATTGAACAGAGTTTGAGTCTCCCAGTTCTGAGGGACTGATGAGAAAGAACACTATCCACATCCAGAGAAAGAACTGTGGGAGTAGAAACACAGAAGAAAAACAACTACTTGATCACATGGTTTGATGGGGATATGATTGAGGATGTGAACTCTAAGCGATCACCCTAGTGCAAATGTCAATAGTATGGAAATAGATCTTCATCAATGACACATATAAAACACAGTGGAATTGCTCATTGGCTACTTGGTGAGAGGGGGGAGGAAGGGAGGGAAAAAACATGAATCATGTAACCATGGAAAAATATTCTAAATTAAGTCATTAAGTAAATAAAAATTTTTTAAAGAGTTTGAGACTCATTCTTGGGAAAAGCCTGCTACAGACTTGGATGTGTTTCTCCCACAAAAAGCAGAACCAAGAGAACTTTTCCTACAATAATAAGAACATTTCAAAGTAAAACAACAATGGGGGCTAAGTGACGTCCCCGGATTACACAGCCAAGAAGGGGCTAAGGCCATATTTGAACCGAGGACGTCCCTTATCTAGACATGGTTCTCAATCTATTGAGCCACCTAGCTGTTCCCTACCACCACTTTGTAGAGAGATGATAGATTCAAGATGTAGAATATGACAAAGTTTTTTGGGCATCGCTGATGTGGAAATTTATATTGTGTAATTATGAATATTTATTACAATAGCTTTGTTTTCCTGGTTTTATTAATGGGTTTAAGGGTTTGGAGAGAGTGTAGTGGAAGGAATAGGAGAACTAAAATAAAATTTAAAAAAGAGTAGGTCATTGAGGAGTTTCTTTTAAATGAACAAAAAAGAAGAAACTCCAGAAAGAATTACAGTAAAAAAGGGCATCTTAGAGAGTTACATTCTGATTTGTTATATTTATGTTTAAAAGAAAGTTGGACTTTCTGCCAAGACACTCATTTGGATGGGAGACAGGCCACTCAGATCACATTTACCTCCTCCAGCAAACCCTAAAATTTTCACTGGACCAAAGAATGATCGAGAAATCCAATGAAAAAGTACAAGTACTTTTTCCAACTCAGAGGTGATGAAAAAGTCAACCAGAAGCCCGAGGACAATAGAAAACAAGGTCCTCTACAAAAACCAGAGTCTTGCAGCATGACCAGAGTGGATAAAGAACCAGTCTGGAATTTAGCAGATGTGATTCAAAGTCCCAACTATGACTGTAAGACCACCATACTGGATGTCTAACCGCAGGCAAATTGCCACAGATAACTAACCTCATAAATAATGAATTCTCTAGGACCATAAATTGCATAGCAGGTACTGATCTGCATTGGGAGAGGGAGTTTTCCTATACCAAAAAAATCTTAAGTTCAACTAACAACAAATTAAGAACCAGGCAAAACTAATTGATTGAATTCTTTGTCATTTGGGTATACCATTTGGTGGTCACAACTTAGAGTTCAGATGTGTTGCAGAAAGTAAGATAAGCGGCTTGTGTTGCAAGTCTCTGATCTTGACTCTTAACTCTCAACAGCATAGGACATTTCTAGTGGCATTTCCCGAGGATTATCTCCAATTCTCACTTCATCCGGACAACTTAATTTGAAAAAGGAAAGTCTTAGCAGGGATATAATAGCTATTTTTAAGTATTTGAAAAGCTGTTTTGTAGACTTAAAGTTAGCTTGTGGGGCTCCATTGGGTATAACTGTGCTGAGAACTATGAAGATTGGATTTGACTTTCCCCTAATTGTAACAATGAAGGTACTTAGCTCTTTCCTGATTGTGAAGATTAAATTGTTATCCCCTGTCTATTTTTAGATATAATCCCCAAAAGTATAAACACCCTACTTAAAGTTAAATATAAAGATCTATCTATTTTTAGATTTGAATCCTCATAAGTATAAACATGGTACTTAAAAGTTAAGTATGGAGATCTACCCATTTTTGGATTTAACCAAAAAAAGGTACTAAAACCCATTTCACACATTGAGTGGGTGACCCAAGTGTGAAAGAGTGGGTGACAAATCAGAATCAACTGACTACCTTCTGGGCAGTCCTAGAGCAGAGCTTCAACTGTGATTGGCAGATGTAAAGATTAAGGGACACAAGAAAAAAGGCCTTTAAAAGAAAGAGGCAAGGACCTGAACTCAGATCTACTAGGGGTTCTACTTGGAACTCTCACTTGGAGTAGAACCTCCTGTGAGAGAGTTCTGCTGGAGTTCTACTGGAGTGGAGAATTTTCTTCATTCAGAAGAGTGCTGACTGGACCTGTTTTCCTAGTGACCCTGTTCCTTTGAACTGACGTGTGGTGAGTGTAAAGGCTGAATTTCTTTCCTTTGGCCTTTCTGGAGGAAAGGCTCATCATCTTGAGACTCATTTCCCTTGGCTGGGACCTCCTGCCTGGCTCAAGAGGAGGCCAGAACAGCTCTCTCTCTCTTTTTCTTCTCCTCTCTTCTTTAATATCTTCCCTCTTTATTGTAAAATAAACTACCATAAATTCCATTCTAACTTTAGTAATTCATTTGGGATTTAATAATTAAATCCCTGGTGACCAACTAAAATAGATTCAGTCCAACCATACACTTAACAGAACCTTGACCTGAGAGTCAAATCAGCCTAGAATTTTTCCTTGGATATCTTTCCCTTTGTTAGTCCTGGTAGACAAAAATTGAAATTATCACAAGACTGAGATAGCTCATCATCCCAGTCAATCTCTTTTTAAAAACTCTCCAGAAGCAGCAGGAGAATTAAACCAGTTGCTACACTGCCTTCTGTAGTCGACCAAATTAATCTAGGGTAGTCAGTAAAGTAGGTAGTTGCCTATAAGGCATGCCTTGATGATTACTGGAAAACTTCCCATCAGTTAATCAATAAGGCAGCTATCATTTATTATATACTTACTCCGTTCCTGGCACCATTTCTGAATTCTATGAATATAAAGAAAAAAACAAAAAACAATGTTACCCTCAAGTAACTTACAATCTAATAGGAGCAGCAGCATGAACACAAATAGACACAAACAAAATATAGAGAGAGTAAATGGGGGATAACCTTTAAGAGGAAAGCTTTAGCACCTGGGGGACTGGGAATGGCCTCCTAAAGAAGGTAGTGTTTGCTCTGAGTCTTGAAGGAAGCCAGGAATTCTGAGTGTTGGCAATAAGGAGGAGAGCATTTAGGGCATACAGGCCAGCAAGTCCAAAGATACAGTGAAAGATGAAAATCATTATGAGAAATAGCAAGGAGGCTAATATATCTAGATTGAAATATATAAAGGGAAGTAATAGAGTTATAGAGTCAAGGCTAGAAGGGATGTCAGCCTCCATCAAGTCTAACTCCTTCATTTAACAGATGAAGAAACTGTTGTTGTTCATCCTGTGTTCTGAAAGAAAATCAATGACATTGTGGCATGTCTTGGCTTGTGCATGAATTAGATTTAAGACAGGCAGAGGTGCACAAAGTCATCAGCCTCACTTTCTCTTCCAGAGTCATCAAAGTCCAATGGCAAGACAAAATCAAGACAACTGCTGATAGCCTGGAAAGAAGTGGATGACCTTGGCATCTTCAATGTCTGACCAATCCCTTCCCTAAGTACTCTACAGTACTTTTTTCATCTGCCTTCATGGCCATTGGAGCAAATTGTTCCCATCTGCCCCTTCCATTGGTGAAGTCTTTGCATGCCTAGGGAACACACTCCATAATTCCCTGATGGGTCTGGAGCCTCTTGATTATGCTCAACCTGATTTAGCCTATCTGTAAAGATGGTTCTACTGGGGTGTGGTTACTACACATGCTTTTAGCTTCTTGGAACCATAGATGAGAGCTGAGTGGCAGGTAGACAAGGCAGAAGAGGAAAGCAGTCCTGAAAAAGAGCCCAACATTGTGTGTGAGATTTATTCGCTCTCTCATTTCCCACTCTAAAATACCCACACCAAACCGGTAACCCTTGAAATTCAGATGACTGAAGCAGTCTAACTAGCCTTCACCAATTCCAGTTAGCTTTCATATGTATATTACACCCTTCTGCTCTATTTATTTTCCTAAAATACTATAATACTATTTTCATTTTGTCACTCCTCAGTTCAGAACTCTTCCATGGCTCCCTTAAAACTGCTGTATGATGCAAGGGCAGCTAGATGGTACAGCAGCCAGAGCACAGGGCTTGGAAGACTCCTCTATATGAGTTCAAATACAGCCCTAGATAACTTACTAGCTGTGTGATCTTGGGCAAGTCACTTAATCCTGTTTGCCTCAGTTTCCTCATCTACAAAATGAGCTGGCAAAGGAAATGGCAAGCTACTCCAGTGTCTTTGCCAAGAAAACCCCAAATGGAGTTACAAAGAGTCAAATATGATTGAAAATTATTAGATTCCAACTACAAGATGTCAACTTCTTTTTACCTTGGTTTCACAATATATGATTCTAAAACCTAGTCCCATTCTTACCTAGTGAATCAGATTTCTTGCTTCTCCTCAATATCTGTCCTCAGTCCCAACTGGAATGAATTTCTCATTATCTCCTTAAGTAGTGTGATATAGAAAAAAGTGCATTGGAGTTGAAATCAGTGGGTCCACCCCTAGTTTCTACTCTTCATTCTGTCAACAACTTATGTTAGATTAGTCACTTCCTCCATGAAGCCTTCCCTGACTACTCTAAACTTCACTGAGCTCTCCATTCTCTGGACTTCTAAAATATAATAGTAGTTCGTATTTAGATTATGTTTCAAATTACAAGTACTTTCCTCTGGACAACCCTGTAAGAACAAATATTAACTCCATCTAATAGAGGAGGAAACATTTAAAAGGTTCAATTATTTATGTGGAGTTACATACTGAGTAAGTGTCAGAGCACCTAATTCTCTCCTGCTTTCCCTTATAATCTGGTTCCTTGCTCTTTCTAGTGCACAAATTCCTCCCACTTGGCACCTTACCTTACCAGTTTTATTATTTTATCATTATTATTAGAGCTAGAATGTAAACTCCATCTTTGCATCTTTATACTTCCTAGCACCCTGCCTGACTCATATTAGGAGCTCAATAAATACCTGTGGATCAGGTCAAAACAATGGCTAACCACAATTCCAGAAGACTCAGGATGAAGCATGCTGACCTACCCACCTTCTGACAGAGAGGTGATAGACTCCTTGTATAGCTTGAGATATACTTTTTTTGGACATGATCAATGAATTGTTTTGCTTATCTATGCATATTTGTTCAAAGGGTTTCGTTTTTCTTTTTCTGGAGGAAATGGAGGAATGTGGGGAAAAGAGAAAATAGATCTATGTCAATAGAAAGAATTTAATTTCTTAAAAATCCAAATAATTGTGTCAATAAACAAATGAATGTTTATTGATTGGCTAACCCATGATGCTTCACATAGGGATAAAAAGGTCATAGAGTTCAATAATTCTGTGTTCACTGATCAATAGACTGAGATATCATGTCATTATAGAAATTACTTTTTTCAAGTGGTTTGTGGGGGGGGGGTATTGGCAGTAGGAGAGTGCTAGTGCAGTGCTAGTGACATTCCAAGTGCAGCACACCCCTCTAGTGTGACAATTAAAAATTCCAACAGACTAGCTTCAGGGTAACAATATCAATTCATTGGTTAGGCTAGCATTAAGCAATAAATTATTTGGTCAGTGATCTCTCCTGGTGATCAAAGACCCAGAAGTCCCTTTGTGCAAGTCCATAAATACAATTTGAAAGCTCATTATTCAGTCCCACCTTGGACATCTCTAACTGGTAATAGCTAATGGGGAGATGATCCATCAAAACTCTCAAACCTTCCACTATCCCTAGATGATGATGGACAGCCACATAGCAATATCCTAGTCTAAACCAGTTTTTATTTATTGAGCAAGATGACCTGAATTTTTTCCTCTTCCTATTTATCAGTCTTAGGGGTGGGGATGGCAGACATTCCTTAGAGTTCCTAAAAACAAAGAAATGTACACAAAGGTTAAAAACCCGATTGGAGGCTAATTAAAAACCCAGATATAGAAATTATTCAGTATGTATTAAAAATAAATCCCTTCTCTGGCATGTTCTGATGGGGAAAGAAGAAGGGAGAGGTGGGGCCATCAAAGACAGACTTCTCCAACTCTCCATTTTGCATAGGGTGGCTCCTTGAGAGTTAACGATTTCCTAGTTCCTGAATAGCCCAGGGAAGACTTTAGAAACTAGCCTTACCTTTTAGGATTTTATTCCCTCTTTGTATGAGATAATGGAAAAATTAATTGAGACTCCCATTTAAATAGCACTTACTTGACTCCTGCTGGCAATTTGACTTCTGCAGCTATGATCTGCCTCTCCCTCCACTCCCTCCCCAACCTGTCTTCCCTCATCTCTCCCAGGGCACCTTTAATCCAGAACAAACCACTAACCTGCAGTCAGCCTGTTGAGAAGCAGAAGATCTGAAGTATAAAGAAGTTTCTTTGATCTTTTCCAGTCTTTAATTCATAGGGAGGAGTTTACAGGAATAGCCACTAGTCAATATGCTATTCCTCCACTGCTCAGATCAAGGAAAGGAGAGAGAGGATGAATGAGTGTGTGGGTGGGAAAGCAAAAGCTGAGTTGAGGGGAGCATGGAGTGTTCAAGCATCAGTCTCATAAATGATTAACGGCAGAAATTAAAAAAAAAAAAGATTAACTGCAGAAACACAGAAGCACCTTTTGCTAACATTCTTTTTTGAGTTAGCCAGCTTCTTTGATAACAGATGTCGCAATCATTGGTTTTTCTCTGCCAAGCTTTTCCGAAAAGTGAAAAGATAATTTGCCAAGCACTTCACCCGTTAATAAACACGAGGGGTTATTAAGCAAGATATAGTTTGGTGGACATTGGGATCTTAGATCCTCCAATGTTTGAATGAACTCAACAAAGCTGGGCATACAAATCTCCATGACATCAGTCACTGCTGTTCCCTCCCTGATCCCTCTTCAGTCTACCCACATGGTAAATGCCCTCTTGCCCACTAAAGATGGTCTAACATTAGTCCCTGCTTGGAAGGAGGAAATAAATAATAGATTGTCACTTCAGACTTGGTTTGAAGGGAACTGAGAAAGATTGTCTATTCTTACCTTTTTTTTAAAGCAGAAACTAATTCCTTTAAATTGAGGTATTTTATAATCAGGCACACAGTGTGGTATAATGGACAGAACAATGGTTTTGAAGTCAGAATAATTATAGCTACCATTTATATTGAGATTTTAAGATTTATATATATTATGTGATTTGTTTCTCTCAAAACTCCGTGAGATTGATGCTGTTATGTGCATTTCACTGGTGAAGAAACTGAGAATGAGGTTCAATGACTTGCCCACGGTCACAAAGCTAGAAAATGATTGAGGCAGGTCTTCCTAATTTCAAGTCTAACATTTCATTCACTATGCCTCTCAATTGCCAGTTGAATCCAAACAATGATAGTAACTGTGTGATTGGGGGCAATTCACTTCCATTCCTGTTTCATAAAAGGAGGGTATAGAGGGGGTAGCTACGTAGCTCAGTGGATTGAGAGGTAGGCCTAAAGACAGGAGGTCCTAGGTTCAAATATGACCTCAGACACTTCCCAGCTGTGTGACCCTGGGCAAGTCACTTGACCCCCATTGCCTAGCCCTTACCACTCTTCTGCCTTGGAGCCAATACACAGTATTGACTCCAAAACGGAGGGTAAGGGTTTAAAAAAAAAAAAGGAGGGTATAGGACCAGATGGATTAGCCCTTCCAGCTCTAACTCCTATGATCTCTCATTAATATGCAAGTCTCTCTACCAGCCTCTTTCTTTCTGTTAGTGGCACCAGTACCACCTCAGGTGCTCAGGCTTGTATCCACAGTCAACTTTATCTCATCTGTATCTTTCATCCTCTATATCCATTCAGTGATTTTGCCTATTCTTCCTTTAGAATATCTCTGATATCAGTTTCTTCCTGGTCTCTACTCTTGCTACCACCTAGCAAACTCTCAGTACTTGCAAATACCTCTTTGCTAGTCTTCCTGCCATCAGCTTCTTGACCTCCTAATTTATCCTATAACATTGCTTTCATTATCAATTAATCAACCAACCAATTGACTACTTGTACAGATCTGCAATATCATCAATGTGGATAATCCCTTCAGGGATATAGATCTTAACCCATACCTGCCTGTATGAGGTGGTTATATCTTCCCATAAGTTCTCCATAGGGAAGTCACCCAATATTACAAGGTATTTTCTTTAGATCTTTTGACACTGGTCAAAAACCTTCCCAACACTAAAACTGTCCATTAAGCATCCCTTGTTCTTGCTACATGTCCACCTTACTTTTCCCCCCCATTATAGGTTTCTCTAATGATTTCCTATATGCTGTTAGGCAAGTCACTTATAGTCTCTGGGTCTCAGTTTGTATCACAAGACCTAGGATCAAGTCTCAACTCTGCTACTATGAGAAAATACTATTCTTACAGATAATATACCAGAGTGAAAGGGGGAGAGGCACAGACAGGCACCTCAAGATTTGGGGTACTTGAGGTTACAGAGAACCTTCTCCCCTAAAATCCCTTACTCCCTTCAGGGTCCCCTCACCCTTACAAAGATGTCTGGCTGTGTTTATTTAAATTAAGATGAATTAAATAACAAGTTCAAACTGGGAAGGTATCAGGGTAGAGGGAATAGGGATTGCCCTATACTTTTCCACAGATTGGGTTTGAGTCTCTCTCAGCTTTTGTGCTGAGGCCAGGCCTCACAGGTTTTTTTTTGGGGGGGGGGTTCTTTTATCCCTGTCTATGCTATATCTGTGCTAGCTTTCTTAAGTTCAAAGTCTTTAGCAGTAGACAGCAAGAGGAAGAAAAGGTTCTGACTTTCAGAACTGGTTGGGCCTGTCTCTTTGGGCTAACACCCTAAAGACTGGCCTTAAAGTTCAAACCACTTCCCTTAAATGCTTCTGTTTGATGACATGATCACAGAAATCCAGGTAGAGCACACAGTTGGGAAAAATGCAGGAATAGAACTACTTCTATCCAGAGACTGGGAGAGAGCACTCCTTTCAGTCCGAGGGCCAAGAAAGAGTCATACTCAAGAACAACTGTCACTCTCCAAGTCTCCCCTCCCCGCCACCAACTGATTTTGTTATCCAACAATCTTCACTCTACTATTTCAACCTCTGTGTGATCCACCTCAGTGGCAAAAATGCCAAATCTTGATTTAGTTTTCCTTTCCACACTACTCACTTGTGTGTGTGATCATGGACAAGGCAGACTTTGGGTTATCAGGAAAATAAAGGGATTGCACTAATTAATTTCTAAAGTTCCTTCTGGTTCTAAAACTATAATCCTAACTCAAATAAATTTCTGTCAGTTGAGTGAGTATGTGCTTCTGTCTTTGAATCAATTCCAATGACTATAAAGTTCAAGAGCTCCTCTCTCCATCTCCTCCATTTTCACTTGGCTGTAAAAGCTCTTTTGTTCCCCTTTTATGTGAGATATTTTCCATTTTATTTATCATTA
This sequence comes from Monodelphis domestica, assembly GCF_027887165.1. NCBI lineage: Eukaryota > Metazoa > Chordata > Mammalia > Didelphimorphia > Didelphidae > Monodelphis > Monodelphis domestica. The sequence goes on along the minus strand of NC_077228.1, from coordinate 112,450,888 downwards.
GCTTCCATTTGCCCAATTATAATTTTTAAGTAATTCTTTTCTTTAGGGACTTTGTACTTCCTTTGTCCAATTGATTAACTCTTCTTTTAAAGGAGTTCTTTTCCACATTGAACTTTTCTGAATTCTTTTCCATGTTACTTATTCTACCTTTTAAGGACTTCTCTTCAGTAAATATTAGTATATCTTTTTCCATTTGGCCTGTTCTATTTTTAAAAGATATTATTTTCTTTAGCTTGTTTATGCCTCTTTTACCAAGCTATTGACTATTTTTTCATAGTTTTCCTATAATTCTACAATTTCTTTTCCCATTTTTCTTCTACCACTCTTTTTTTATTTTTAAAATCTTTTTTGAGATCTGACAGTAATTCGAACTTTGTTGCAATTGCTCCACCATACACCCTCATTGTCTATCCTTTTAGCCTATTATTGGCCACAATTATAGTAGCCCCCTCACCAATTACCCTGCCTCTGTTGTGTCATTAGATTAGGATAGGGATAGGGATACAGACTAGACTGGTAATTTATGAATATAGAGAACTTTCTGGGACTAATAAATAAGGGAAGGATGTATGATCAAACAAGACAAAGGTGAAAGACAAAGAATATGAAAATGAGATGAATAATTTTGATTACATACATTAAAAGGGTTTCATATAAACAAAACCAATGCAACTAGGATTAAAAGGGAAACAACAAATCTGGGGGAAATTTTCATAATAAGTGTCTCTAACAAAGGCCAAATTTCCCAAATATATAAAGAACAGAGTCAAATTTATAAGAATACAAAACATTCCCCAATTTAAAAAAAGGTTCAACAATATGAAAACAAGCAGTTCTCAGAGGAAGAAATTAAAACTATCTTTATGAAAAATGCTCTAAATCACTATTGATTAGAGAACTGAAAATTAAAACAATTCAGAGATAATACCTCATACCTACCAGGCTGACTAACATGACTAAAAAGGAAAATGACAAATGTTGGAGGGGATGTGGGAAAATTGGGACACTGTTATATTGCTGGTGGAACTGTGGACTAATACAACCATTCTCTAACATGCTCTATGGGCAATAAAACTATGCATACCCTTTGATCCAGAAATACCACTATTGAATCTATATTCCAAAGAGATCAGAGATAAGGAGAAAGGACCTACTTTTACCAAAATATTTTTAGCAGCTCTTTTTGTAATGGCAAAGAATTGAAAACTGAGAGGTTGCCCATAACTTAGGAAATGAATGATCAATTTGTGGTTTATGGTTTTAATGGAATACTATTGCCATTTTCTGCTTTCTTTCCATCATAAGCTTTTTAATGTGTGTTTGATGTGTTTTCTATCATAACATAAGCAATATGGAAATATGTATTACATGAAAGTACTGGTGTAATCTAAATCAGACTATTTACCACCTCAGGAGTGGAGAGAGGAAGGGAGAGATGAATAAAATTTGAATCCTAAAATGTCAGAAAGCAATTGTCAAAAATTGTTTCTACATGTAACTGAAAAAATATTTTTTTTAACAAGAAAACTCTCTAGGGGAAGAAACTCTCACTCATAAAGCTGACTGGCACCTTCTGTGCAAATTAGAGATTTGCCTCTGCAAATTAGGGAGTTTAAATGACTTACCCAGGGGCCAGTGTGTGTCTTATTTGAACCTGTCTTCTCAGTTTTGAAGTCAGTTCTCTACTACCCCAAGACATAATAGATGCTGTCTCCAATATGAGATTAATCTTTCTATAGCACAGATCTAAGCATACAGATGAGGAAACTGAGACAAATAGGATTAAATGACTTGTCTGTGGTCACAAAACTAGAAAGTGTCTGAGATCATATTTGGACTCAGAAAGATGAATCTTCCTGACTCCAGGTATACACTGTGCCACTTAGGTGCACCTTTCCCTGATACTCAACGTACCTTATACCTCATCATATCTCAAAGGTCAGTTATGAAGTCCTTAGGATTTTCCTTCTCTCACTTGGTCCATCTAGGACTTAATCCATAAGCCACAAATGTCATTTCCTATGGAAGAGGATACAGAGTGGATACAGTTGAGAGTGTAATTGAATAAATAGTAGATAATCAAAATTCTGATCCCAACTTTGTTCCTTTTTTTTTTTTTTAACAAATCCCTTGCCCCTGATGTAAAAGCCTGGAATAGGGGGAAGAACACTATCTTTGGTATCAGAAGAACTGAGTTCAAATCTCACTTTAATATTTACTACTTGTATGACATTGAGAGAACAATACAACCTCTCTGAATCTCAGTTTCTTCATCTGTAAAATAAAGGAAGTAGACTATATGACCTCTTTTGGTTCTAGAGCAAAGATTTAGAAAGGACCTCCAAAGACTAGTTCCTGAGTAGTAATAAGCTTTAAAACATCCCAAATAAGAGGCCATTCAACCACTATATGAAGACTGCCTGTGACAGGGAATTCATTTAATTCCCAAGTTTAGCAATTACTTCTTTGTACAGCAGATGGCATAGTGGGTATAGAACAGAACTCAAAATTAAGATCTGAATTCAAATCCTGCCTTGGATGCTTATTAAGTATATGATCCTGAGTCACTCATTTATCCTCTTTCAACCACAGTTTTCAGTTTTACAGTTCCTGTAGGCTTGTAAGTTTAGGATAAATAAGAAGTTCGTTGGTTCTTCATTTCAAAGAGGATTAATGACATGGTTTCTTGACCTGCATATGAATTGGATTTAAGTGAGGCAGAGTTGCACAAAGTTATTGCTTCATTCTCTTTTCCAGAGTCATCAAAGTCAAATGGCAAAACCCAGGAATTATATGATCACACCTACAAAACACTTTTACACACAAATAATTGGAAAAAACGTCAATTGATCATAGATCAGCTAAGCCAATATAATAAAAATGACAATTCCATCTAAATGAATTTACTTATTCAATGCCATACCAAACTACCCAAAAACTATCCCATAAACTAGAAAAGAATAAAATTCAATGAAAGAGCAAAAGGTCAAAAAAATCAAGGGAATCAGGGAACAAAAAAACTGAAGGAAGGTAGCTTGGCTGTACTGAATCTCAAACAATATTATAAAGAGGTAATCATTAAAGCAATCTGGTACTGGCTAAGAAATGGTGAATTGGGAAAGGCTTCAAGTAAAAGCCTGATTTTAGTTGGAACTTATAAGAGATCAGTAGGCAGAGGGGAAGGAGAGAGAGCTTTCCAAGCATAGAAAACAGACCTAGAAAATGCCCAGAGCAGAGAGATGGAGTATCTTGTTCATGAAGTGGCCAGGAAGTCATTAGATCTCTGGGTCAACCAGTCAATTTCAGGGAGTATGGTATAAGAAGACTGGAAAGATAGGATAGGGCTAGGTTATGAAAGTCTTTGAATGTTAAACAAAGCTATTTTGTATTTGATCCTGAAGGCAATAGAGAATCACTGGAGTTTTTTTGAGTAGGGGAGGTAACATGGTTGGATCTTTATTTTAGGAATGTGAAAAGGGCGTTGTCAATTTTAAAGTGATATATAAATGCTTATTATTCTCATCATTTTTATTTTCTTTTCATTGAATTGAAATCTGCTTCTCTACAATGCATTGCTCCTAGTTTTGTCCTTTTTAGGAAAATGGGACAAGGTTAATCCCTCTTCCATGACAATCCTTTATATACATGAAGATATTTTCTCTAGGCTAAAGCTTTTTCCCAGTTCTTATAAATCTGGCTTCCAGCCCTGTCATCATACTTTTTCTGGACGGGCTTTGTCTTGTTAATGTCATTTCCTATTAAAATGAAATATTTATCAGTGTTCTTTTTTTTTTTTTTGGTGGCCAAGAATTGTAAACTGAAGGGGTGGCCATCAACTGGATAATGGCTGAGTAAGTTATGGTGTATGAATGTTACAGAATACTATTGTGTTATAAAGAATGATGAAGGGTCTAGTTTCAGAAAAACCTAGAAAGACCTATATGAACGGATGCAAAGTGAAATGAGTACAACCTAAACAGTAACAACAATATTGTTAAGATAATCAACTTGGACAGTAACAATAATATTGTTAAGATAATCAACTTGGAAAGATTTAGTAACTGATAATCAAAACAGCCAACCACAATTACAAAGAGCTCATGATGAAACATGTTATCTTCTTCTAGCTAAAGAACTGATGGACTTGGAATGCAGACTAAAGCATAATTTTCTCTTCCTTTCTTTTTTTAACAGAGGTTAATGTGGAAATGTGTTTTGCATGACTTCCTATTTGTTATGGGCTCTGTTTTTCTTGACTTCTCAAAGAATAAGAAAGGAAGAGGGGAAGGGAAAGAATTTGGAATTGAAAAGTAAACAGAATCAAAAAGTCTCTGTGCTTTAAAAATCAAATCTCTATAAAATAATTTTTTGAACATTTCTATTAGAATGACACTGAATAGTAGGTTAAATTAGGTAGGATTCTAATTTTTTAAATTTGGCTTGACCAACCCACGAGCAATTAGTATTTTTTCAATTATTTACTTCTGACTTTATTTGTGTGAAAAGTAGTTTGTAATGACATTTATATAATTCCTGGGTTCCATCTTGGCAGGCAGACAAACAAGTATTCTATGTTACCTTATTATTAAATAAATTATATATTAAAGAAACAGAGTTTCTTTTTCTGTCTCTTGCTGCTGGACTTTGTTGATAATATATAGAAATGCTGATGATTTGTATGGATTTATTTTGATTCCTACAACTTTGCTAAAAATTGTTAATTATTTCAACTAGTTATTTAGTTGCTTCTCTTGGATTCTCTAAGTATACCATCATACCGTCTACAAAGTGTATCTGATTGTGTACATTATACAATGATAGTTTTGTGGCAGGAATAAGCATTTATGTATCACCTACTATGTGCTAGGTGATATATTAAGTGTTATATTGGGGATACTCATGGAGAAAGTTAGAAGCCCTGGGTTGCAGGATTACTTTATATAAGGATGATATTAGAAATTAAGTCTTGTTATATTAGTGTAGCGGTAAGAAGTAGAGAAGCTGATTTGAGAAAAAAAATTGGAGTTTCAAACTGAGCTGAAACAGTGTCAATTTCAAATGTGGACAGTATGTGTGGGAGGTCTAACAGTTTTTCTGTGACAGTTACTCTCTCTCTGTGGGGTAGTTGGTCTCTAGTAGTTGTCAGAGTCACAGACTCTCTCTCAGAGTTCTGGGAGCAGGTAACATTTTCTCTCTCTCACTCTCTCTCACTGTCTGAGGTAGAAGGAAAGGAGGGAAGGACCTGAAGGAGCTAAGTGTTTTCCTTTTCCAACTTGGGAAACACTAGTAGCTTTCTATTGCTGTTTTTATAGATTGTTTTAACTGAGAACAACAACAACAACAAAAAAAGACCTGGTCTTTGGTTTGGACTCTGAGTCTGTTAAGGAGATGAACTTGGAGATGAAGTTAAAAATTATAAAGATAATAGCATTAGTTTATTTAGAATAGTAAAATTTTAGGTTAGTCAGATCAGGAAGGATCAGTGTAGCCTGTGGAAACAGGAGAAGTGATTCCTTGTGGAACCAGGGAGTTTTATTTGGGTGGAGGTAGAATCCCTTAGAATTGGAAATCCTTTTATCCTTATATTTTCAATAAATATTTTGTTTTTTATAACAAGAGTCTCCTTAGTGTCCTTGTGCCTGACCCTGAAGAGTTCACTTATGAGTTTCACTTCACTGATATAAACTGAAGATACTTTATAAGTACAGCAAGAAGAGTATCTAAATCAGTTTATAAACCCATAATCAATCCATTGTTGTATTGTTTTTATAGTTTGCCTATTATTTTTATAGTATGAGCCCTTGTACCCCAAATCCCCATTATAACCAAAGATAACCAGATCAAGCTCTTACTGACTCTTCCTTCTTGACTTCCTCATCACCTATTCCAATTCCTTCAATCCCTTTTTCTTCTCTCATTGCTATAGCTAGCAATAATCCTCATATAAAAAAAAAGTCAGGCAAATTATAAACACATTTCAGAATCAAAAAGAAAGTTTATTCAAGCCAAGGCTTCTCCACTTTGATTCTGTACTCATGAAAACTTTATTTTCTCCAGCTGAAGTTTCTTGATTTCCAGGGAATATTTCAGTTCCTCTAGAGTCTGTCCACTGGCTTTCTGGTACTGAATCCATCTTTGCACAGTTTCACAAATGTTGTTTTCCTGAAATACACACTTGGGAAAGAAAGCAATATTATAGTTCAGTAGGGAACTGGGAGTTCATTACTCAAATGAAGCAGCAAATCTCTAGAGAAATGGAAACCTTGAGTGAGAGCTCAGAAATTCAGGAGCTCTTGAAGGGATTCTCATTATTGTCATGTTATAATAGAGTTGTTAGGGACCCTGGAGATCATCAAATCCAATCCTTTTATTTTTAAGTGGGGAAAATGAGACCCAAAGAGAAGGAAGTTTCTCAGGCAGGTAATAAAAAAATCTATAATGGAAATTGTTCTGATTATTAAAAAAATTACTAGAGAGGACAATCTCTGTGAAAATAAAATGCCTTTCATTCAGAGCTCCTGCAGATGTCTTTGAGAAAGTATGGTATAATAGAAGGAGTGCAAAATTTTGGGTCAGAAGACCTAAGTTTGAATCTGATGTCTTACTGCCTGTGTGATCTAGGGAAGGCTCTGAATTTCTCTGGGCCTTGTTTACCTATGAGTAAAATGAGGAGGTTGTACTAAAGGACCTTTAAGATCCCTTCCTTCTCTAAATCTATGATCTTATAATCAGCCCATAAATGGTGTCCTTTAGATTCTAAGCTAGAAGGGGATTTACAATTTGCTGTTAGTGACAGTACTACCTACTTATATTTAGGAAGGGGGAAAGCTACAAGGATGTCCTGAAAAATGCCAGAAAGGACAGAAACAAGCAAGAAGTCTTCGGATCTTTTAGACCATTTGATAAAAAGGCACTTCATAATACCCATGGGAAGTTAGGATTTCATTCGAAATTTGGTCTTATGTCTTTGCACTTAGGGATGGGAAAACCACAACATCCCAAGCTCTAATCATCATAAAACCACCAGCAATACACATCCCATTAGGTCTTATTGGAGAGACTCGTGGTGAGCAGGGAGACACTCTGGGTTGCAGGATTGTTCTGTGTATGAACCCTTGTACCCACAAGCCCCACTATACCTAAAGATAACCAGGTCAAACTGTTACTTACTGATGCTTCCTTCTTGACTTCCATCTTTTCACAAATGGGGGGCTCATGACTCCATTCTCCATCCATGCATTGCAAACTCTGGGCACCTATTAACTGGTACCTGGACCAAGAAATGAGATGGCAGCCATACTGAGTTGTAGTGGAGGGCTCTGTATCATTTAAGGGGGACAGAGCAAGTTCTGTAGGAAGTCCCTATCCTCTCCCAACACACACACACAGTCTCCATGAAAATAAAATGCCTTTCACTCAGAGTTCCTTCAGTATCTGGTTGTGTATACTACAAGGTAGTTTTGTGGTAGGAATAAACATTTACACAGCATCTATTATGTTCTAGGTGGTATACTAAGCACTTTTCAAATATTATCTCATTTGATTTTCACAACAAACCTAGAAGGTAGGTATTGCTATTCCTATTTTATACTTGAGAAAACTGAGGAAAACAGAGGTTAAAGACTTGCCCAGATTTATACATCCAGTATGTATCCAAGGTCAGACTTGAACCCAGGTCTTCCCAACTCCAGATGGATAGGCTTGACCATTCAGTGGATTCAAGATACACTAGTCATCTCTCATCTAGAAATAAAGTATGATCTGGAAGCTTCCTTAGTCAAGAAGTGGGAACTTCATGGAACCAAAAAGGAGCCCTTTGAAATAGGAAAAGAAAATTGCTTCTGGCTATCGAATGGAGCTGATCTAATATAATGAGCCTCAAGATAGAGCCCACTATGAAAATAGCTGACATTTCTATGGCACCTGAAGGTTTACAAAGTGCTTTACATCCAGCAAATTTGAACTACATAACAATACCACAAAGATGGTGTCAGATCTTAACCTGGAGTCAATGAACTTGCTTTTTAAACAATATTTTGATAACTATCTTTCAATGCAATTGGTCTCCTTTATAATCCTAAATATTTTATTTAATGCATTTAAAAGCATTATTCTGAAAAAGACTATAAGCTACCTATAGGGTTACCAGCAGGGTCCAGGACACACAAAAAAGTTCAGAATGTGACCCTTGGACAGGAGGTGTCCTTCCTATTCCTGTTGAAGGCAAAACCATCCTTTCAGACTCTCAAGTTCAATATTTGTGAAATGTCCTAGACTTTGCCCGCTCTCTCGCCCCAGATACCCAAATCAATTGATAAATTGTTCTCTACCCTTAAAACTTGTCTGGAATCTAAATCCTTCCCTCCAGCTACTTTAGTTCCAACCTTCATTGCCTCTTCTCTAGGTTACTGATTCCAGACATCCCATCCCACTCCCTCCAGCCCATCTCCCACCCTGCTGTCTAAGTACTTTTTCTTAAACTCATCTGACCATTAACTCCCTACTCAACCAACTACATTGCTTCCTATTGTCTCCAAGATAAAATATACATTCTTCTCTTTACCTCATAAAGCTCCACATGATCTGGTCCCAAACTGTTTCCAGTCTTATTGGACATTATTCCTTCCCTTACACTCTGATATAGTCAAACTGGCCATCTCTGTTTCTGGTACACGACACTCCATCCCCCATCTTTTGCACTGGCTATCCCATGTCTAGACTATACTCCCTTGCCTTCATAGAATCTCTCTTCCTTTAAAAGGTAGCTCAGGGGGGCAGCTGGGTGGTTCAGTGGATTGAGAGCCAGGCCTAGAGACAGGAAGTCCTAGGTTCAAATCTGACCTCAGACACTTCCCAGCTGTGTGATCCTGGGCAAGTCACTTGACCCCCATTGCCTAGCCCTTACTGCTCTTCTGCCTTGGAACCAATACACAGTATTGATTCTAAGACAGAAGATAAGGGTTTCAACAAATAAAATAAAGTAAAATAAAATGTAGCTCAGACACCACAGGCAAGAATCCTTGCCTGATCCCCTCAACTCCTAGTGCTTTCCAACTACCCTATATTTAACAGTGTTGTTGATGTTTGTTTTTATTGATTTTATATTTTATATGTAATTAACTTCATATTAATAATATATAACTTTATATTAATTTTAAATATTATACTTATGTTGTGTGTTTTATATGTACTTGTCCCCTCCATTGGAATGAAAGCCTTCTTAAATTGGAAATATAAGAGATATAATAATGTTTTATTCTTCATATTTGTTTATATTCTTCAGGCTATTTCCTAATAACCACACTTAAATATCTATATCATATTTATTATGTGTCAGGCACTATGCTAAGTACTTTATAATTATTATCTCATTTGAAACTCACAACTACTCCCCAATAGGTGCTCTCATTAAACCCATTTTATAGATGATGAAGCTGAGGTTAAAAGATTTTTCCAATATCATATAACTCATAAATTTTGAACTTAGGTCTTCCTGCCTCCAGGCCCATTACTCCATCCACTGTACTACCACTGTGTATGGTCTAGGTCTGTGTTGGTGAACCTATGGCACACATGCTGTGTGTGTGGGTGCTTTTCCCTTCCCCTTCTCTAACACGCCTTAAGACATTTCTCTCATCACCCATCCCTTTGTCCGGGAGTCCAATGGGAGCTTTTCCTCCCTCTCCTGCCTGGGATAGGGCAGGGGGCTCACATGCGGGGTGAGGGTGTAGTTTGGGCACTTGGTCTCTAAAAGGTTCACCATTATTGGTAGGTGGTGCAGTAGATGGAGTGCTGAGCCTGGAGTCAGGAAGATTCATGACTCAGTAAGGGACACAGAGAATTCCAGAATATAAAATGTACAATTGTAATTACATAAAGTTTTAAAGCTTTTGCACAAACAAAAACAATATGGTTAAAATTAAAATGAAATAGGTAAAAATCTTTGACAAAAAAAAATCTTTTCAGCAAATGTCACTGAGAAGAATCTCATTTCCAAGATTTATGAGGAAGTAAATTCAAATTTATAGGAATAAGAGCCATTTTCTGATTATGAAACCTGAAGGATAAGAATAGTCAATTCCCCCCCAAAAGAAATCAAAGCTATCAATTTTAATTTAATATTATTAAAATGTTAATTTATTATTAATAAAATATTAATTTATTTTAAGATCCTTAAAATTACTAGTAATCAGAAAGATAGGAATGAAAATATCTCTGAGATTCTATACCAAATCCTTCCGATTAGCAAGGCTGACCAAAAAAAGAAAAATGACAAATGCTGGAGGGAGTATGGGAAATAAGTACATTGATTAACATTGTTGGTGAAGCAACAAATTGGCCTAACCATTCTAGAAAACAATTTGGAAATATGTTCTAAAAAAATAGTATATATATGCCCATTGATTTAGTGGCAGAGGCCTCTACTTCAAATATATTTAAAGAAAATGGAAAGGAGAAAAACATTTATATCAACTCTTTTTCTAGTGACAAAGGAATGATGCTCATCAAACAGGGAATAGCTAAATAAATCATGTAAATAAAATGGGATGCCATTTTGCTGTAAGAAATTATGAAAAAGGCAGTTTCAGAGAAGCCTCAGAAGACATAAATTGATACATACATAGCGAAGTGAATAGAAAAAGAAAAATAATTTAAACAATAACAACACTGAAAAAATAAGCACTTCTAGAAGACCTGATGCAATGACCAGCCATGATTCCAGAGGACTCATGATGAAGTATGTTCCCTTCTTTTGACATAGAGGTGATGGGCACAGGGGGCAGATTGAGAGACATGTTTTTGGACCTGTCTAGGGCAGGAATTCATTTTGTTTGACCATATTTGTTACAGGGTTTTAAATTTTTTCTTTTTCAGTGGAGAAGAGTGGGAGGAAAAGAAAATTGAAACTTGCTAATTAAAAAACTAAAATTTAATTAAAATAAATAAAGCTTGTCTGGATAGAATTTAAAGGAAATGGGATCCTCCCCCTCTCCAATACCCACTCCTGTCTCAGAACAGATAATCAGATTGCTATTCCACTACGTATGGAGAGATGTGGATAGCCATGGCAATAGACTAGACCTGCTTCAGAGCCAGAAAAGAGCAGGGAGAGTTAAGACAGAGAAAGTAGGAATCCAGAGGGATAAAGTTGAGCCCAGGTAGGGACTTTAGCTATGTTTCTCCTTGAGACAAGTAAATCATGAGAGCTGGGAGAGAGGGGAGCCTAATGCTCCTGTTTTCTGTTAGAGGAATAATGGAAATCAAATTACTCATGGGGCAGCTAGGTCTTGCACTAGATAGAATGGCAGCCCTTGACTTAGGAGGACCCAAGTTCAAATCCAGCCTCAGACATTTACTGGTTGTGTGTCTCTGGGCAAATCGTTTGCCTGAGTTTCCTCATCTGTAAAATGAGCTGAAGAAGGAAATGGCAAACCACTCCAGTATCTTTATCAAGAAAACACCAAATGGGGTCACAAAGAGTCAGACATACTTGAAACAAATAAGCAGAATCATTCTTAGAGTCAAAAGAAGATTTAGACTCCAGTCTCAGCTTTAACACTGAAGGGGCATGTGAGTGACCATGTGAAAGGCACATAATTTCTCTGAGCCTCAGTTTCCTCCTTTATAAACAAGATTATTATGAATATAGATCTCTGTAAAATCCAACCACAAACTCTTTAAAGCACTAAAGAAACAAAATATTATCATCACCCCATAATGAGTTAGGATCTTGGTATCTTACTTACCCATCATTACAATAGAAAGTAACATTTGACCCTGAATTGAAGTCTCTTGCTTTAAAATGGCCAAGCTTTGGCTTCCTGGGAGGTGGACATTGTCCTTGAAAAAAAAAAAGTCATAAGTGAACATTAAAGCAAGGTACAAAAGCCATTTCTAGGCACTGGGGTTACCCTTCCTCATCATCCTTTGCCTTCTTAAACCTTAATGAGTGAGCAAAAAGTGTTATTTATTCCTCCCCTTTAATCCAAATATCAGGTTTTTTGTGCATCAGAATTCTTTGTCACAAACGCTATGTGAATTTGGAAGCCAGATCCATTCTGGTTAGTGCCAAAAGAAAGAAAACAAAAACCCATCACAGGGGCAATTAATATCAATGTATTTATTTGCTGAACATTTATTGAGTACCCATGCTTTAGAAGTAATCACCTGGAAGAGAGGACTATGTACATGCAATCCTTTGAAAGAAGTTGTGGTAAGAACTCAGAGTGAGAGATAACTTAAAACAGGAGAAAGAAGTATTCTGGGAATTGGGAGCCCTGGCTATAGTTCTGGGGCTGCCACTTATTAGTTATGTAATTTTGAGAAAGCCCAAGCCTCAGTTTCCTCATCTGTAAAAGTGAAAGTGGAGAGTACAAGGAGAGGGAGCAATAGATGATGTCCACGGCTATTTGCAGAGTTATAAAACTTGTGACTCTATATGTTGCTCATGATTATAGGTTCACTGCTGATTGGAGGACTGACTGGCTAAGCAGAGGATGGTTCAGGAATGTAGGGAATTATAGAATTCACAGAATTTGATTTTTGTAACATAATTCAGGCCATCCAGGCCAAAACTAGACATGAAAGAAATGCCAGCTCTAACATACCCAACAAATGGTCATCTACTTCTATTTAAAGGAGGGTAGGAGGGGGGTGCAGCTGGGTAGCTCAGTGGATTGAGAGTCAGGCCCAGAGATGGGAGGTCCTGAGTTCAAATATGACCTCAGACACTTCCTAGCTGTGTAACCTTGGGCAAGTCATTTAACCCCCATTGCCTAGCCCTTGCCACTCTTCTGTCTTAGAACCAATACACAGTATTGATGCTAAGATGGAAGGTAAGGGTTTAAAAAAAAAATTAAAAATTAAAATAAAGGAGGGCAGAACCTGTCTCTTCTCTCATTCTCATTTAGATAGAAAGTGATTAATACAGAAAAGCATGGGAAGACTTATATGAATAGATGCTAAGTAAAGAAAGCAGAATCAGGAAAACAATATAGTCAATGGAAACAACAACAAGTTAAATGCTATGTAATTATCGTGACCAAACTTAGTTCCAAAGAAGAAATGAAAAATATAGCTTTAGAAACAGAAGACTCTGGGCACTGTGGCAATGGAAAATAAAGGTTGCAAGCATAGATGGACAGGGGCTTGAGAACAGAATCTTCCTGGGCCTGGTTGGGTCAGAACTCCTAGGGACAGTTGATTAACTGCCACTCTGGACCTGAGAGAGGAAGGAGAAGGGGTATGTGGGAATCATCTTGAAACCCATCCATCAAGATACTGGCCTTTTTAATATCTACTGGCTGTGGTGTCGAGTCATTCTTCAGGCTTCTGCTGGACAGTGATTGAAGAGTGGAATATCTGCTTGGAAGAGACCATCTGTGGACTTTACACCTGGGATTCCTGTTTCTGGCTCACCAAGGACTCCATTGCTACAGTACATAACATTGCATACATCGCTGGACTTAGTTGGATCTGTTTTTTAGGTTTATTGAACTGACTTTGTTCCTTTTTTTCTACTCTATCTTTTTAAATAGGAGATAGCTCTCAGGGCATTTGGATTGAAGGGATATATTTGGAAGAGAAAATTATATAAAAATCAAACATACCAATGATTTTTTAAAAGCTTGGAAACAGCTTAAGTGAATTAATCAGTGTATTAAATACATTCCCAAATAAAAGAAAAGTAAAAGCTAGACTCAGCCTCAGATACTTCCTAGCTGTGTGACCCTGGGCAAGTCACTTAATCTCTGATTGTCTGATAAAACAATCTACTGGAGAAGGAAATGGCAAACCATTCAGTATCTTTACCAAGAAAACTCCTTGGATAGTCATGGTCCAAGGGGTCACAAAGAGCTGGACACCACTGAACACCAAAAAAGGAATTACTGTAAAAAATAGGAATTACTAACTTAAGAAAAGTTATTTTGACTGACCTGAACCTGAGATGGGAGAGCTGAGACCCAGATAAAATGAGTCCTGTTTCTCCCTGGATTTATGGAGTTGAGGAAAAGAACTTCTCCTTGTCATGGAACTAAGCATAGGGTTGAATTAGCAAGGAACCTCAAGGGTTCAGATTAGAGTCAGATTCTACTGTTGACCAATATGGGAATGGACAACTGAGTGTTTGAAAGAGGTGAAGGAATACTTGGACCAGGCACAAGTTAATTGGACTCGGTAGTCTTGGAAGTGATATTTTTTGTACCTGAAAGTGTTCTCACATTGTAGTAAAAGTTGTTTGTTCCTTAAATTCCCTGAGCATCTGCTAGATGTAGTACACTGCACATGTAGGAAAGGGGCATCCCTGGAGAAAAGGCAAGTTACTGGTCACAATGAGTACAGTCAGTCTTTGAAGCAGAAATTTCTACTTTCTTGGCCCCCGTGTCAGACAATAGAAAGTTACCCAAAAGAAATAGGGATGGAAACTCAGGCAAGAAGGTCCATTTGAAAGCTTCTTATCATATAGCACCCACTCTTATTACCCTGACACTCAATGCCCACCTAGCTGTTCCTTCTAGATAATAAGGTAGAAAACAGTGTCATGGCAGGTGGCAGATATCCAGTCCTTAGTGATTGCCCAAATAGATGCCCCTACCCCACAGCAGTGTTGTTAGGGCTCACTGGAGTCTCTCTTAAACTTACCTGTGCTACAGATGGGAAGGGGAGGTATCCACATGTGGTTCTTCTGGCACTGGCTCCAATTACTGCCCTTCAGGATGTAATCAGTGTCACATTCAAAAGTGACCACTTCCCCCTCAGAAACAGGCTCCAGATTTGAGGAATTCATCTGACCATTAACCAGCACAGGAATAGGACAGTGGCCCACTAAAGGAGAAAATAGTCAGGGCCTCCAAAAGTGTTATATATCAGGGGGAGAGACAGGCTAAGGCCAAAACATCTAGCCTTTTTGGGAACAAAATGAAGAGCAACAGGGAATAACTATTCAAATTCAGTATGAACAAGAGCAAGAATGTGCTGGGGGTCAAAAAGTAAGCAACAAAAAAGTAGGAAGGAAGGAAAAGCTATCAGCAAAAAAACCCAAAAGACAGAAAAGGACCTGTTAGTCTTAGCGGACCACATGATGAATATAAATCAGTAATTATAGCTATAATTAAAAGACATTGAACAAAATGTTTTCCAATATCCCAACAGTGATAGAAGTGAAATTGTCCTCCTGCTGTATCTGTACTGATATACTCCGAAAGTTCAATGACTGGTTGGTTATATTTTAATGTTGATAATAACAACATCAATATGGCACTTAATAAAGCTAAAAAAAAGTCTTCTTCACAACAGTCTTGTGAAGTAGGGAGCATAAATACATTCCCATTATATAGATGAGGAAATAATAATGCTAATAGCCAGCATTTATATAGCACATATGTACCAGACACTATTCTAAGTGCTTTATTGTTATTATTTCATTTGAATTTCACAACCCTGGGAAGTAGGTGATATTATGACTCCCATTTTATTGAGGAGGAAATGATGGCACACCCAGGGAAGTGCTTTACCCAATATTATATATACTTTTGCTTGGTCCAATCCATCCTTCACTCTTCAGCCAAAAAGACTCCAAAAATGTACATCTTACCACATTAACTCCCTTTTCTATGAGCATCAATGGATCCCTCTTTGCCTTCAGGATTAAATATGAAGTCCTCTTTTTGGCATTTAAAAACCTTTTTTGTTGTTATTATTTAAAAATTATTTATTTGTTATTTAAAATTTTAAAAATAAAATCTTTATTTGTTATTTAAAAACCTTCATAATCTGCCCCCTTTGGAATTTTCCAGTTGTTTTTAATGCTTTATTGCCTCCACTCACTTTATCCTCCAATGTCATTGACCTCCTTGCAGTATCTAGAACACAACACTGTTTCCCATCTGTTTACCTTCACTGCCTGTCATGCCTAGGATACTCTAGCCCCAGCCTCTGTCTCTTAGTCTACCTTGACTACCTTCAAGACTACTCAGAGTCCACCTTCCAAAGGAGGGTTTTCTTAGTCCTCTTTCAGATTCCCTTTCATCTTCTATGTGCCTTTCATTATCCATGTGTTATCTCTACCATCAGGATCTAGGCTCTTGGAGGGAGGGGAAAGGCCTGCCTGGGTTTTTTCTGCCATTCTTTATACACTCCGCATTAGTACAGTCATTGAAGCCCAGTAAGTGCCTAATAAATGCTTGTTTACCCATCTGGTACTCAACCACAACCACAGGGTTTGTGACTTCATGTTCAGTGCTTTTCTGCTCTGGCATTCTGTTATTTTTGTTATCTACTTAGGCATAAAATAGTATCATATTAATAGAACTTGGAGTCAGGAAGAAGTGAGTTCAAATTCTGCCTCCAACACCAGGCAAGTCACTTAACCTCATTGAACTTAGGGCAACTCTTTAAAACTTATTTTCTAAGTCACTGAAATCACGATCTACATTGAGTCTGTATTGGGGAAAAGAGTTCCTCAGGCTGATGAAATTACAGGTCCATGGCTATTGACCTAGACTCAGAAAACCTGGAGAGGTGCCAATAACAGTCAGAAACAACTTCCAGATCTAAACTAGGTCACAAGGAGGAAACGCCTCTTCCAGCTTTAAATCTATGATCTTCTGATCTTCTGAAGCTGGTATGGTTTAGGCTAGTTTCATTGAGCTCATCTGTCATTTCAGTCATCCAGGTTTGAAATCTTGGAGATACACCCAAATCTTTATCATCTCCAGCCCCGCCCTATCCCTGATATCCAATCAGCTACCAAGTTTCGCTACTCTGCTCCTTTAACATCGCTGACATCTGTGCCTTGTTTCCCATTCATATGAGCGCCAATCCAGTCCAGGACTTTATCACCTCTCACCTGTACTATGGTAGTAGCATCCTCATTAGTGCCCCTTCCTCAAGTCTCTGGCCCTGCTCCCAATCCATCCTCCACAGTGGCCAGAGAGATATTCTGACCATGTTCCCTCCTGGCACAAAAAGGTCCATGACCCATAGGATCAAATACATGGGGAAACTGGCCAATGAAGGGCAAATCCTTAGTGCATGTGAAATACATTCTGCCTGTTGACAACCCATACGGAGATTTTATAATTCTGCTTCCAGAAACTTGTGAGCACTGTATATGTCATGAGATGGCTGTTCTCTGCTTAAGAATATGCACAGGTATAATTTCACATAAAAGTCCTCTGCCTGGCACTTTAAATCCTTTATAATCTGGCTTTAGCCTATCTTCGTAAGCTTATAATATCACTCTCCTTCACACCAGCGACATTCCAGCCAAACAGGCTTACTTTGATGTTTCTTATACACAACATTCCATCTTTCGTGTCCGTACCTTTGCATAGAATCTCCCCCGCTACCTGGAATGCACTCCCTCCTCATCCTTACTTTTTAGATTTCCTAGTTCAATTCAGATTGTAGTTCAAGGGCTCTTCTCCTCCATAAGGTCATGCTCGATCTCCCCCACCAAAATTACTGTCCTTTCTCTTGCTCATACTTTGTATTGCTTTACCTGCAGTGGAATGTAATCTGCTTGAGAACAGGGACTAGTTTTTTTTTTTGTCTTGTATCCTTGGGGGCTGGCACAATTCCAGTCACTTAGTGTGTGCTTAATTAAATAGTTGGTTGGTAGAGAAGAAAAGGCAAAGGGTAATTGTTTATGATTTCCCCCCTTAAAAAAACTCCCTGGCTCCCCCAGAGGAAATAAACTTAAATTATAAAAACATTCAATTCAATGTTATGAAGAATTTATAGTCAACAGGTATACTTAATTTGATAACAGTTACTCAGCTATGTGTTGTTACTGAATATTTTCATCCCTAGAGAGATCTTTAAAAATAGGTATATGAATAAATGGAAATTATATAAACATAATTAATATATTTACATAAATATGTATTTATATAATGGATTTATTTAAACTTAAATTTAATTGAATTTATTAGTTAAATGTAAATTATATAAATGTAAAGAATTGATATGAAATATAAATTATATAAGTATATTTATATAATAAATTATATGAAAATATATAAAAATAAATTAAATTATATAATTTCCCATAATAAAGATATAAATATAAATATAGAATTGATATATAAATATAAAAGTTTATTTTTTAGTTTCTCTAAAAGCAGAACTCGATTCCTTAGCTCTTTTCTAGCCACACTAGTATTGTCTATTAGCTTTTTCATATAAATCTATGTACAAAAGCAAGAGAAACAGGCTCACAGTGGCATATGGGTGCTGGAGAGTCCCACTCCAAGGAAGTATTATTATAGAGAAGTTCTTTCTTCCCTACCAGGTGGTATCCCTTGATACAGATGTAAGTTCCCAGAACGTTTCCTTCCATACATGTTCCTACAAGAATGCTATTGTTGACTGGAGGAGGACTGGGACAATCCTCTATGGAAGAGAAAGAGAAAAAGACATTACTCAAGATTCAGGAAGGAATGGCATCCTTATTGGGCTCTTAGACCTCCATTGCAGCCTTGCTTCCCTCTTGACTGAGACTTTGGATGCTGGTTCATGTCTGCATCCATTCAATCTGTTTCTAACCCAGATCCTTTCTTCCATAACGGGTTTCCAAATGCAGGACAATCTCCTACTTTTGTGCAGATTAAAAGAGCATCAGGGTTTTCCCTGAACTCAAGTTCAAAGTCCTCTCAACCTGGCTAAAATCAGATGGTCATCCAGGACCTTCGAGCATAGCATTTCAATCCCACTCACTCTCTTCCCTCCCCGATCCCATCTCTGGGGAGAGGGAATAAATGATTCGGAATTGCCTCTTTGGATGGAGTTATAGAATATTGACCGAACTCCTACAATATACAGAGGTTCGAGGTGCTATTGATGTTGCATGGCAAGAAAGCAGGTCCTTTTATACCCAAGTCTGATCTAAGGTGCCCCATTAACAGAACTTGAGAAGAAATAGACTTACCTCCTGAGGTAGGGAGCAGCCATTCAGTAACCAGAATGCAGGATATGAGCCAAGACTTCATCTGATCGTTTCAGGATTGAGATTGCAGCCAAGGTACCTGCTTTCAATAGAAAGAAATATTCTGTTACTCTATGGGACCAGAAGAGATCTCTGTTTTCCCCTGGCTCTACTACAAGGGGAAATCTAAAGGTCACTTAGGCCAAGAAAGTGTCCCCTAAGACAAAAAATGAGCAAACACAGGAAAACAGTATCAGAGGCAAAAGGTAGCCTTTGCAAAAATAGAGAGGAGTAGAAAAGCAGCCAAGACCATTAAAAAACAATCACCACCACCACCACCTAGTTTCTGGAAATACCTGGTTTCTGGGAATAGTGAACCAGGCTGACCATCACCTTTGTACCCCAAACTTAGCTTCAGTTCACAGATCTGGTCCATGGGCTGTGCTATCGATCTTGGTCAATATTTGTCAATAGTTATCTTCCACCCCTGCCTGATGAAAGGTCAAGACCAAAGAAGCTGAAGTTGGCCATGAGAAGGCAAAAAGGGGAAGGGTAGAAAAGCAAAGGTGTGTACTAGCTCCCTCTCCTAACCCTAACCCTAACCCTAACCCTAACCCTAACCCTAACTCCTTGGCTGTTGCCCTGTGGTCCTTCCCTCCTTATCAGTGAGTTCACTTCCTAAAACCATAAGCACTCCTGCATTCTAGAAAGGATGGATTCTTGCCCCATCTAATGGAGAGAAGAAAGATCTCCTTTTGT
The DNA here is from genome assembly GCF_027887165.1 of Monodelphis domestica. Taxonomy (NCBI): domain Eukaryota; kingdom Metazoa; phylum Chordata; class Mammalia; order Didelphimorphia; family Didelphidae; genus Monodelphis; species Monodelphis domestica. The sequence continues at coordinate 112,431,201 of NC_077228.1, read as the reverse complement.
GAGGAAAGTGATCCAAGTTTGGTGAGAGTCTGCAACCTTCCAGCAAAGGGTCATCTCTCTGTATCCTGTTGATTCTTATTAGTTTTATTCCCCAAAGAGGAAGCAGGGAAATTTTTTAAAAATGAGAGTTCCAAAATCTTACAATGAGCTACTGTCCTGATTTTCCAGGACTGAGCTCAGATGGATTAATTTTTTAGTCCAGTTTTGGACAACAAAACCTCATTGAAGAGTGAGTGGAAAGAACAGCTCGAGGCTAGAACTGAAAACATGTGAAAGTTCTGGATAAAAAGGGATATTCTGCCATAGTCTCAGGAATAGGGAGTCTGAGTGGTTTGGAAAGAACTTTCAGTTTCTGACTGTGCAACAGTGGGGTTATGGGTTTTATAAGGAATGAGAAGAAAAGTAAAATGTTTACATTCAACAACTTCACACTAACACTGTCTAGTAAGGCCCTATACTAGATGATGGGATGTACAAACAAAAACTGAATAAGTCTCTGCCCTTACAGAGTTTGCAATCTGGGGGGCAGTAATACAATACATGTATAAGTAAAAAAGTAAAAAGTAAAGTATGTTCAAAGTCATTTTATAAAGGATAGAGTGCTAATAACTGGGAGAGTAAAGAAAGGCTTTATGCATTTGAACTGTACTTAGAGAAAATCTAGAGATTTTACAAGGCAGAGATGAAGTGGATATGTATTATAGACATGAGGTATTGCTTGCAAAACATAAGGAAGCAGTAGTTGGGATATTATGTGTAAATAGGAGGTCAGTTAACTGTAAGAGAATGTATAAAGGAGAGAAATATGAAGTACTCCTAGAAATATGAGTGGGGACAAGACCAAATGGCATCTGGCAGGTCAAGAATCTTAGGGGAAATAAAAGAAAAGAGTGGCAAGGAAAAGGACCAATGATTAACAGATATTGAACTATTCTACAAATTGGCAATCATCAAAATTACTTGCTACTAAGTTAAAAGAGAGAAAAAAAGTTTATTAATGGAATTGATTTGGTAATTAAAATCTAGAAGCAGTTGAACATTGTGTATAATGAACCCAGAGACTCCAAGAATATAATATAAGGATACATTCTTTGACAATCCTGTGAAAACAAGAAAGCAGTCAGGAAGAAACTAGGCTCATCTCAAGCCATATATCACAAATAGTTTGAAACAGACAAAATACAAACTAAATACAAAAAGCTAAATTATAAACAAATCAGAGGACAAGAGAACAAGAAATATTTTTTACAACCACGACTAGGGAAAAGTGTTTTTTTTTTTTTGCCAAAAGAGATGATTGTAAATGATAAAATGGATAGTTAATACATAAAATTGAAAAGCTATTACATGAGCAAAATCAATACAGGTAGAATTAGAAGGAAAACAGTGGAAAAAATCTTTGAAATAAATTTATTTTTACAATGGTTTGACGTCTAAAAATTATAGTGGCATTTCTTTGTAGCCATGCAGAAGTCAAATATCCAGCTGCCACCAGTGAATGAACGAGATGATGCAGAGCATTGAAGGTAGAGAAGGCTTCATGGTGAAAGTTCTGGGCTTGTCCTGGTTCCGCTTACCTGATGGAGTTCAATGCTTCTTGTAATGCAAAATTCAAATGGGCAATCATTTCATTTGTACTCAAAAAAGCAACCCAAGAAGTGTTTGTTAAACTTGAACTAGATGAAATCAAATTGATATGAGAAAGAGAGAGACAGACAGACAGACAAACAGACAGAGACAGAGAGACAGAGACAGAGACAGATATGTTGGGATATATGGGATACAGATATGTTGAAGTTTTCAAGTCAAACAACATTAAAATGAATTGGATGTTAAAATATACTGGTCCAAATAGTTCTAATGCTGCCAATGATGGCTTTGTGAACCTTAGAGGATTCTCACTTGGCTTTGGCAAGGAAGAAATTGTTTATTTTTTTTCAGGGCTGGAGGTTGTACCAAATGAGATAACATTGCTGGTGGACTTCCAAGGATGAGGACAGGGGAGGACTGCATTCAGTTTTCTTCACAGGAAATAGCCAGAAAGGCTCTAAAGAGACCCAAGGAAAGAATAGAGCATAAGTACCCTGAAATCTGCAAGAGCGGCTTGGCAGAAGTTAGTGCATGTTATAATCCTCCTCAAAAGCTAATGACTATGCAGTGGCCAGGTCCTTGTGACAGTTTTGGAGCTGGCAGAGGCTATAACAGCCTTAGTAGAGAAACTGGGTTTGAAAGAATGAGGGTGCCTAGAGGCTTTGGAGACTATGATGACTACAATAATTATAATGATGGATATGACTTTAGGCCTTATAGATTTGGAAGAGACCTCAAACACTGTTTTTCAGGAAAGTCTGAACATAGATATAGAGATGGTGGGTCCACTTTCCAGGGTACAACAGGCTATTTTGTGCACATGAAAGAATTCCCTTACAGAGTCACTGAAAATGCTATTTACAATTTATTTTCTTACCAGTCAACCCTTTTAGAGTATGGATTGAATTTGGGCCTAATAAGGGCCTGCAGATTGAGAGCCAGGCCTAGAGATGGAAGATCCTGGGGTCAAACCTGGCTTGAAACACTTTCTAGCTGTGTGACCCTGGGCAAGTCACTTATCCTCTATTGTCTAGCCCTTACTGCTCTTTTGCCTTAGAATTGATACTTAGCATTGATTCTAAGTGGAAGGTAAGGGTTTCTTAAGAAAGAAAGAAAGAAAGAAAGAAAGGAAAGAAAGAAAGAAAGAAAGAAAGAAAGAAAGAAAGAAAGAAAGAAAGAAAGAAAGAAAGAAAGAAAGAAAGAAAGAAAGAAAGAAAGAAAGAAAGAAAGAAAGAAAGAAAGAAAGAAAGAAAGAAAGAAGAAAGAAAGAAGGAAGGAAGGAAGGAAGGAAGGAAGGAAGGAAGGAAGGGAAGGAAGGAAGGAAGGAAGGAAGGAAGAAAGAAAGAAAGAAAGAAAGAAAGAAAGAAAGAAAGAAAGAAGAAAGAAAGAAAGAAAGAAAGAAAGAAAGAAAGAAAGAAAGAAAAGAAAGAAAGAAAGAAAGAAAGAAAGAAAGAAAGAAAGAAAGAAAGAAAGAAAGAAAGAAAGAAAGAAAGAAAGAAAGAAGGAAGGAAGGAAGGAAGGAAGGAAGGAAGGAGAGGAAGGAAGAAGAAAGAAAGAAAGAAAGAAAGAAAGAAAGAAAGAAAGAAAGAAAGAAAGAAAGAAAGAAAGAAAGAAAGAAGAAGAAAGAAAGAAAGAAAAGAAAGAAAGAAGAAGAAAGAAAGAAAGAAAGAAAGAAAGGAAGGAAGGAAGGAAGGAAGGAAGGAAGGAAGGAAGGAAGGAAGGAAGGAAGGAAGGAAGGAAGGAAGAAAAAGGAAGGAAAGAAAAAAGAAGGAAGAAAAGAAGGAACGAATGGAAGAAAGAAAAGAGAAAGAGGGAAAGAAAGAGTGAAGGAAAGAGAGAAACAAAGAAATTGGATCTGATGGTAGAGTGATTGGAGAAGGAGATGCTGAATTTGCTACTTACTTAGTAGCTGTTGGCAGCCATGTCAAAAGACAAAACAAATGTGCAGCACAAATATGTAGGTCTCTTCTTGAATGCTACAGCAGGAGCAAGTGGTGGTGTTCATGGTAGCCATATGATGGGAGGGATGGGATCATTGAGCCAATCCACTTATGGTGGTCCAGCTAGTCAGCAGCTGAGTGGAGATTATGGAAGAGGCTATAATGTTCAAAGCAGCATGAGTGGATATGATCAGGTTTTATAGGAAAACTCGTTATTTTTAATCAAACATTGCAAAGAGCAATGACCAGCAGTGATTACAGTAGCAGAAGCTATGCATCTATGGGAGTGAATGGAATGGGAGGGATGTTTGGCTTGTCCAGTATGAGTGGTGGATGGGGTAGGTAATCCTGATCAATGACTTTTGGTCAACTTAAAAAAAAAAAACCCAGAAGTTTAACAGTTTTGCAATACAAGCTTGTGATCTATGTTTACTGAATGAAGCAAAATCAGGTTTAGTTAAAAAAAAAACTGAGGTTCTATATTCTTGAATGCATAAAAACATTCATCTCTGATATAATAACCAAGCCAAGTAGAGACTATAACTGTTAAACAATCTCAGCTTTCTCAAGGTAGTTATGTTGTAGGCGTGTACTTAAACAGTAAGTATATTTAAGTCGAAACGGTTTCAATTACGTTAAATGTTGCTCTTATACCGCATTACATGGAACACTTCGCAATGCATGTTTAGAGACAAATTTTTTTGTAAAACAAATATAGGAGCTGTGTTTGTGATTCAAAAGTGAAACATGTGGCATATTTGTTCTAGTTTATTTCATTTGCTATCCTGTAAGGCTCTTCCATTCAAGCTTCTGGTTTGTTTGTTTGTTTTAAGTTAAGGAGGGCAATTTTGAGATGTAATATAGCTACTTTAAGTTTTTGATCTTGATGTTTGTATTAAATTCCAAGTCCTTGATTTAGATCTTTCATTGTATTGTGATTTTGCTGTATTGCACCAAGTAAAACTTGCTAAATTAATCTCCCTTTCAAAAATTAAAAAAATATATATACGGAATATAGGCATAGATGTACATGAGAGTCACTCTAATAGTAAAAAGAGAACAGGAGATAGATGTCAAAAATGCAAGCTATCAACAACCGTATTAAAAAAGCTCCAAATCACTAATAATAAAAGAAATGCAAATTAAGATAACTCATGTTATTAGGATAGACAAAGAAGAGGTAAAAAAGAGAAAAATTACAGTTGTTGGAAGAGCTATGGGAGAATAGATAGATTAATGCACTATTGATGGAGCTCTGAATTGATTATACCATCATGGAATGGAATTAAGAGTATCTCCAAAAGTTGCCAAACCATATATATTCTTTGATCCATTAACACTACTGTTAGACCTATACTTCAATGAGGTCAATAACATAAAGAGCCCTAATGTACAAAAATATCTATTGCAATATTTTTTGTTGTAGGAAAGAATGAGAATCAAAGTGGGTCTGAATCAGTTGAGGAAAAACTAAATAGTATATGCTATATAAATATAATGGAATATTATCATATCATAAGAAATGACAAATTAGGTGGTTTCAAAAAGAAGCTGGGAAGTCTTATATGAATTGATACAGAGTGAGGTGAGCAGAACCAAGAGAATGATTTTAAAAATAATTATAATGATGCAAATGAAAACAATTTTGAAAGAATTTGGAAATCTATTCAATGCAATGACCAATCATTACTCCAAAATACTGATGATGACTGAGCGAGGGGGGAAGGACCTAACTGTACAAAAATATTTATGACAGCCCTTTTTGTGGTGACAAAGAATTAGAAATTGAGGAGATGTTCATTAACTGGAGAATGGCTGAATACATTTTGGTACATGCTGGTGATGGAGTACTATTGTGCCGTAAGAAATGATGAACAGGATGATTTCAGAAAGAACTGTAAAGACCTATATGAACTGATGCAGAGTGAAATAAAAAGAACCAGTAGAACATTGTACAATGTAACAACAATATTGTGGAATGATCAAATGTGATAGACTGCTACTAACAGCAATACAATGATCCCAGGACAATTCTTAAAAGTGTTCATTATTCCATATTACTTCCCTGCTCAAGAAACTTCAGGAGCTCCCTATTGACTTTTGAATAAAATACAAGTTCCTCTGGCATTTTCTTCATTTTATAATACTGCTCCAATCTATTTTCCTGAGTTAACCACTCATTCTTCCCCCATATGACATCTACCTCCCAGCCAAACTGACCTACTTGTCTTGAAGAGCTTTCAGAGGTACTTCTCTGATATGCAATACTCTGTCTGCAGCTTTTGTACCTCTGCCATACTCTTCTTTACTGAAGTGATAATCATTTTACATTCACTTACTATTCTGCATCTCAAACCCCTCTTTTTAAAAAACCCTTACCATCTGTCTTAAAAACTGATACTAAGTGTTGGTTCTAAGGCAGAAGAGTGGAAAGGACTTAGGCAATTGGGGTTAAGAGATATGCCCAGGTTCAAACAGCTAAGAAGTGTCAGAGGTCACATTTGAATCCAAGTCCTCCTGACTCCAGGCTTGTCTCTCTATACATTTTCTACCTGCCTCATGCCAAATTTCTCTTTATCATTCTTCATTCTATATTCCCCTTCAATCTTTGATGAATGACTCATTGCCCAAACCAGCCCATCTACTTACATCCTTAATCCTGTCCCTTATATCTTCAAGAAACTTGTTTTTTTTTTCATTCTCTCTCCCCCTTCCTTGTTTCCTGAATTTACACACACACACACACACACACACACACACACACACACACACACACACCTTATATAAACCTTTCTGGGTTGCCTCCATCCTTAAAACCGTTCACTTGACCTAGCCAGTCCCTCAGGACATCATAAAACAGTTGAACTCTTAGAAAATAGCCCCCTGCATTCTTGCCTAAATTTCCTTACCTCCCATTTACTTCTGTTGCTTCTAATCTGACTTTGATTTCACCACTGCTTAAATTGTATTTCTCCAATGTTACTAATGATGTCTTAATTGATAAATCTGATGGCTATTTCTGAGTTTCCATCTATCTTGAGTTCTCTTCAGTTTTTAATAGTGTCAATCATCTTCTTGTCCAACCCTTTCTTAATTCTCCTTCTGTGTGCCTACCTATCCTGTCCCAGTCTTCTTTACTGTCCTCATCCTACTCCCTAACCACAGGTGTTCCCCAGAGTTCTGTCCTGGGTTCTGTTCTCTTCTCTATATATACCTAGAGCACTTAACCTAGGGTCTACAAGCTTCTTTTTCTTAATTTTGATTTCAACATTTTAATATAGATGACTTTTTTTGTAATGTTTTATTTTGTGCATTTAAAAACATTCTGAAAAGGGTTAAGGAGTCTATGATAAAAAAAAAAAAGTTGTGGTTTGCATCCTTCCTTTAATGGTCTTGACAGTTCCCTTGGATTCAATTATTGTCTCCAGGCAGAAGATTCCCAAATTATATATCGAGTCTTCGGTTTCCTCCTGAGTTTCTGTCTCATATTACCAACTGCTTGTTGGACATCTCCAACTCAATATATGTTTCTTATAGGCATCCTTAACTCAATATATCCAGAACAAACTCATCTTCCCCTCAAACCCACTCCTCAAAACTTTCCCATTTCTGTTGATGGCACCACAATTTTTCTAATCCCCCAGTTTTTCGAAGGTGGAGTCATTCTAGGCTTTTCTTTCCCCCCTCCCCATATCCAACTCATAATCAGTCTTGTCTGTTTCTGCCCCATAGGTGCCCATCTGGAGATGGCCAAATGCATTGTCATGTATCTGTAATGGAATGTCTTCATGTCATAAGAAATGGCAAAAGGGATGGTTTCAGAGCAATCTGGGAAGACTTGTATGAATGATGAAGTAAAGGAAGTAGAAACAGCATGATTTATGTAATATCAATAACCTTATCAAGAAAGCAATCTTTGAAAGACGAGACAATTCTGTTCAATGCAACCACAATCCCTGAGGACTCAGGATGAAGCAGTCTACCTATCTCTTGACAGAGACACCACCCAAGATGTTAAATAAGATACATTCATACATACATATATATGTAACACAAATTATGTGAGAATTTGCTTTGTGTCTGTCTCTTATAAAGCTTTGTACTTCTTTTTTTTCCAATGGGGAAAAGTGGGGAGGATAAGGGGAACTAGGGATAGAGTAACAAAGAGAAGAAGGAAAAAGCAACTGAAGCATTTTTAACTGCAGAGAAAGCACAGAAGACAGCTGAAAAGATGCACAGATAAGCAGAATGGCTATGCAAGTTACATATAAGTTATTCATAATAGAGCTGCATTTTTGTAAACTATTTCTCTTTTGTGTTCTCCTCTGTGTGTGGAAATCCCCATTTTATTTGTTAAGTTCAAATATAAAAATGTAAGCACCTACTTTTGTGTAAGATGGCAAAAAAAGAAAGGAAAATATGGTTTTACTAATAGTGATGGTATTAGAAGGGATGCAATACCATCTGTTTTGCCACTATACCCTATGAACATTGGGTCTGTCTTTCTTACTTGAAGTTGAAACCTCCTAAATATGTCTTGCTTAATTAGAATGAGTTCTTATATCTCTGTGCTTAGCAGCATCCTTTGCACATAGCAGGTACTTCTTATTCTTTAAAAACAAATTTGTTCTTCATAACATCTCTCCCATCCATCTACATTTCTCCATTTACAACCACCACCCCAGCTCAGGCCATCATCACATTTTATCTGAACTGTTGCAGTAGCCTCTTAATTGGTTTTTACTTTTAGTTTTTCCATTCCTGGTGCATCCTCCAAACAGAGAGTTCTCAATATATATTTTTTAATCTTAGAATACCTTTACATCATTAAAAATTATAGAGGACATCATAGGGCTTTTGTTTATGTGGGGCTATATCCATCAATATTACCACATCAGAAACTAAGGTGGGTAAATCTTTAAATTGTTTATTAATCCATTTAGAAATATCAATAAACTTATCATGTTAGCATATACATTTTATTTAAAAATTGTTGTATTTTCCAAAACACAAAAATTAAGTCAGGAGGATGGTATTGTTTTCAATATTTTTGCATGTCTGTTTAGTATCTGGCTTAACAAAATATTGCTGGATTCTCTTTAATCTGTTTCTACTTTTAATCCGTTGGGATGTTGTTTTGGTTTAAATATATGAAGAGAATCTGGCTTCACACAGATATGTAGTTGGAAAAAGCGGAGTGTTTTAATAGGCAAATAACATCTTTGCAAAATCATTTTGACCTCATGGAAGCCACTTTGAGAACTATTCCACACAGTTACTAAAATAATTTCCCTGGCCTTTTAATCTCACTCTGTCACTTTTTTGCTAAAGAATCTTCAGTGACTAATCCCTATAAATACAAACTCCAAAGTTTGGCATTCAAGGTCTTTCCCAGTCTGGTTTAAGTCTACCCTCTCAGTCTTATTATTCCTTCACATATTTTCTCTTCTGGACAAGCCATTACACTTCCCATTCTCTTAACTTTGCATCCCAAATCCTGCCTTTGTGTCTTTTCATGGGTCCTGTGTTCCTGGAGCTTTGAATTATTAGTTGGCTATTTCAAATGAGTGCCTGATCTATACAAAGGATGAAACAAAGTAGGTTCTCTTTAAGGAACTTGATTTCTCTGTGGAACAATAAAAACTACATGGCAGTAACTCTTTGAATTTGATTAATTTTTAAACTATTAATAATGGTAAAAGACTGAACATGGATATGAGACAATATGCATGTTGAAGGCTGAAATAAACCATTGTCTAGGGGAGCAGCTGGGTGGCTAAGAGGATAGAAAGTCAGGACCAGAGATGGGAGGTCCTGGGTTCAAATCTGACCTCAGATACTTCTTAGTTGTGTGACCCTGGGCAAGTTACTTAACCCCCATTGCCTAACCCTTACCACTCTTCTGCCTTGGAACCAATCCATAGTATTGATTCCAAGATGGAAGCTAAGGGTTGGGGGGGGGGGGGCATTGTCTATCCTTCAGCCCTTATGATACTTGTGTCCGAAATCCAACAAATGCATTTCCTATTCTGCTATGATGGAATCATCGAAGGTAGATTATTGGTGATTTATTTTGCATTATTTGTTTTATTCTACATTGCTGGTATTATGATCAAATATTGATGATGGACCTACATTTCCAAGTTCTTTCTCTTTACCTTCTCTAAGAGGGCAGAGAATCAAGAATTAGTAACACACATCATCTTCTCAATGAGGAGCCCTCTCTAGCAGCCCTGTTGCTATTCTTCACTGCCTTTGTGCTCTTCCTGGCAAATGACCAAGAGGCAGTCTGTATTAGCAGTTGGTAAATCCTCCTTGTCTCATATCTAACTAGGCCCAACTAGAACCCGCAGGAATAATACCATTTTATCCTACTTACAAGAATGCTGACATTTAGAATGTTTGTTTAAAATCATTTGTTCAATTTACAAAAACCATTTTGGATAGAACTGTATGTTTATATTGAGCTAGAAATTTTCTTGAAAGTTCATGTACTTGCAAGACTCCAATACCTACAAGCAAAATAATCTGATTATTCAAAGTTACCCTTTGGTCCACTGCTGAAAAGATCCTGAGTCAAAAGCAGCATTGATTTAATAGGTGGAGATATTTGTTTGCAATGTTTTAGGGAAAGAAGAGTGCCTTTAAGAGCCTCTGCGGCACTTCAATATCTATGTCTCCTTTATATTGTGATGGTATTTAGTTACACTATTTGTGTGTCAACTACCTAACCATTTTTAATGCTCTGCTATTACAGTTCTGTGTATCTTTTACTCTTAGCTAACACAGTGGGATGGGCTAAATAGATACTCACTACTTGTTGGATGAATCAAAGAATAAAATTAAAATTTCAGCACCAAGAGTCTCAGACGCAAAGACGATAGAGAATTGCAGAAAATGCTTTATTGCAAATAAGCCTCATTGCAATGGCTTGTAATTATAATCAAAAAGAAGAGGTGTTTGGTGACATAACATAAACACAATAAGACAATCCAAACCATTCTTCAAGAAGAACACAAACTTCTCTTATGCCTGAGAAGTGCTTTTCCTTCCTGAATTAACCCATTCCAAAATCTGAGATCACTACACAAGCAAACTCCCATCACATGCACCATATTATAGAACTCTCCAGACTGGCTTCATAGGTCTGGAGTCATCAATGTAGAAAAAGAAAGTGATTAGCCAAGTGCCAGAAGTGATTCTGGGATGCACATTCATAAAGTATTATTTAAGAACTTGTAATCAGCAATGCCTCAGGAACGTCCAGCTTCCTTCCCCTCCACCATATGGGGATTCTAAATTGGCAATGGCAGAGAAGAGAGACCCTGGGAGGTGAGGTTGACCATAGATCACTCTCCTCAGGCAATATGCTACTCTTTGGAATCTGGAAGTAGATTAGAAGGAGTTTCTTTCAGACCTTTCTAGACAACTACTCTCCTGATGGAGAAAACACTGATTCCTCCAAGAGGCTGTACAGTTACTCTACCTCCAGAATTCTAGCCAGTCATCTCAAATTGCTGCTTAAGTCTATCCAGTGGGATCTGACCTGCGTTTTTTCACTGATGACTTGAACCAAAACACAACATAGACAAAAAGAAAAGAAAATCATATTTGGTAAATATTCTTTCATCCTTAATAATATATAAAGTGCTGCCAGAGTTGCAGGAGAATTTTTCATGCTCCAAGTGAAGAGTGGGGTTAGGAAGGGAAGGGAAAAAAAAATCAGGGAAGTCTGGTGAGGAAAGGAAGAAAAATAAAACGAGGAAATGGGATTAGAGGAAAGAAAGGAGGAAAAGTGCCTTGATCTTTTATTTTTAAAGAAACCCACCTGTTAGAAACAGGAAGCTCTATTTGTGCTAATGCAACTTTTAAAACCTGCTGTCTCCCACCTTCCTTCCTCCTGTTCCTATCCTCTACAGTATCTGTACTTCAAAATTGAACATTTTAACATTTAACATTCAAATAAGTGCCTCTTAAAAAAGCAGAACTGACATTAAGCAGATTGCATATAAGTTTTTTTTTCCTTTATATCCAAATATTTACTGTCTATTCTCAGTCATTCCCCCTCCTTTAGGTCAGTAGGAAGCTAATGGATTCCTAAAGTTCCTTCCAGCTCATTAAAAAAAAGTCCTAGCAGGAAGGCAACCAACTCCCTAAGCTACCAAATGAATGGGGGGGGGGGGAGAGTTGCATGGGCACAAGTTGAAAATTACCATGATGGGTGAGGTAATTTAGGCAATCCAGGGGGATACCTGCTAAGAAAAAAATGCTGATTTTATCCCAAAGTCATCAAAATCCAGTGGCTAACAGGGTAATAATGAGCCTTACCGAAGCCTGAAGAACGCTTTGGACCACCATCTTCTGGTCCAGATCCTAATAAGGCTATTAGCTGTGATTAGGAGGGGTCCTTAGTATACTCTCAATGTGGGAGACTTTCATTCCAGCTCTATCAAGGACTTGCTCTGTGACCCTGGGCATGTCACAATCTCCAAAGGCCTTAAGCCATTCAAATTCCATAAATTCAACTTTAAGTGCTTGTTACATGCTACATGCTGGAAATCCAAAGTCAAAAAAAAAAAAGAAAACATTCTCTGCTTTGGGAGCGCATGGGAAAAATGGGGGAAATGGTCCCATTTTGTCCTTGTTTTCTTTCTAATCAAGAGACTGAAGGCAAAAGGACCCAGAAAGCAATGGGAAATTTTCATAAGCTCTCAAATCACCCCATTAGCGGTCTGCTTGATACTGATGATAAAAGTATCTGCCAGGACTAAGACATATGCTCCCTACTCAGGAGGAATTCGCTTACTGTAACAGTTTGCGCCTTTATGGATTTATTCACTGAATCAGAAATCCACTCCAAGATTAAAAAGCTAGCTCTTATTATAGTTGTTTCTATGACCACATTCAACTAATGAGTTCCAGGAGCTGCTTAATGCCCACAGTGGAGCTAAATGGGAGCCATTAATTGTTTCGGTTCACGCTGACAAACTTGGGATCACGAATCATCAATTTGAAGCTGAAGAGAACTTTAGAACTATTGGATCATCCATTTAAAGCAGGAAAGTCCCTCCAGTCAATTAGTCCAATCCTCAGATTTTACAGATGAGGAAACCTATTAGACCCGGGAGGTGGCTAATTGTACCAAGGTCTCATAGATACAGATACCATTTTTGAAGTGCTAATGTTTCAAGTGAACAAGCTTTTATTAAAGCTGCTTACTATGTACCTGTGAGTCCCTCGGCTAGGCACTGGTCCTTAATGAGTTGGTTACGTTGGAAACCAAAGTATAATCTACTAATTCATTGTTTATAAAATTAGTCTTTTAAACAGTATATAGTTTATGGTCTTATCTGGAATCTGCCATTTTTCCCCGAGTGCATGATTTAAAGGCTTTGTTGTATTCTGTTGTATTCTGAGGCATTTCATGACATCTAGGAGCTAACACTTTTTGTCCTCAGAAAATTTTATAAAAGGAGCTCATATGGGGGCACCTGGGTGGATCAGTGTGGATAGAGAGCCAGACCTAGAGACAGGAGGTCCTAGGTTCAAATCTGGCCTCAAAGACTTCCCACCTATGTGACCCTGGGCAAGTCACTTAACCCCCATTGCCTAGCTCTTACTGCTCTTCTGCTTTGGAAACAATACACAATACTGATTCTAAGACAGAAGGTGAGGGCTTTAAAAAAAAAAAGGAACTCATTAAAAATAAAACAAAATGAAAGGAACTCAGTGGAGGCAATAAGGATTCACCTAAGGTAAATTCACTTGACAAAAAAATAAAATAAAAAAACTGACCCACAAAGAAGGTCAAAGTTGGAGAGAACCTCAAGAGGCCATCTGCTCCACATCACAACTAAGAAAGGTAAAAAAGCAAGCAAGTGGTTTGCTTGAAGACATCGAATAAAAAGAAATTTACTATTTGGATGGCAAACCCAAATGCCCCTGCAAGAATCAAACAAAACTATGAATCAAAATGAAGCTAACAGCAGAATGCTTACAAAGATGTAGGAGAAGCTCTACATTTCAAATATATGAGAGAATTTTCAATGTACTGGCTTTCCAGTAGTCAATTTTTTTAAAAAATCACTTGTTCTGGGGAAGATTGAGGGGGCTATCTGGATGCCAGGGTATATGCATAGAAAACAAACTCCTAATCACTGGGAGCTGACCTGCCTGCAGCTCAACTCTTCACTCTTACAGTAATTAAGAACCCTAGATCTCCCACATGATAGTAGGATCTCATGGGGAAAATTTCCTATTTATTCATCTTTTGTCTCTCCATTCCTCCCTTTCCTTCCCTCACTTCCCTCTCCGACATGCTGATCTCAGAGATTTTTTAAAAGATTATAAATAAGACAAAAATTTTAAAGGCTCATTATCCTTATAAGACCAGTCAGGCTTGCCTTAGAAGTTCTGATCGCCCTGCGGGGTAACCTGCACCCCTTTTCTCTAGTACACATGCAGAGTAGTAAGGGCAAGAGCGCTAAAACCTTTAAGGGAAACCAAAAGGAGCCAGCTCCCAAGCCCTGAGTGTATCAGCTCTCCCTTTACCCCTAGAAATTTTGACAAAGAAGCTGGATGGGCACCTAGAACAAGAATTAGCTGGGGTACCGGCCAACTGTGGGAGGGTTGGCAGGCTAAGCTGCCTTCTTGGTGCCCCAGTGACAGTCTCCTTAGTCAAACGCAGCCTCCTTGGAGACCATAAGGCCCTGAGACAGACCCTACCATGGAGGGCCTGATAGTTTGAAATGGAGAGAAATTTCAGATAAAGTTATTGACTCAAAACCTTTTTTTTCTTTATAAGCTTCTTCCCCACTGGAACTACAGTCTTCTCTGGCTACGCATGAGAGGCACATGAAGCATTAGCTAGAAAGAAATTCAGTGCTGGAAAGAGCAGTCACTACAAGGGAGAAATCAGGAGCAACCATGGATTTATCTTGGGGAGCCTTTCAAAAACTTCTGCTCTTTAGGAGTCTGGGCCAAGACCCTAAAATCAAGAAAAACAGTTTCAAAGTAAAGGCATTCCTTTGTAATGGTGGCAGCCAGTCCACCTCCACAAAGGGACTGTAAGCCTCATCCCCAGCAGACCTCCTCCCCTTCTGGATCTCAGGAGGGCAGAAGGATACTGGAAAGGTGGAAGCAGACCCTGGGCTTCAAAGCTGACTGCCCAAAATGAATGATGACAAATGGCCAGGGCTGACTCTTTCTAGAGATTAGCCCCCTTGCCAGGTAACAACTAAATTCAAAGAATTGCCTCAGTGCCCAGATATAAGGCAATTAGTCAGCTAAAAGTGCAGACTCCTGGGTGAGCCAGAATAATCCATGCAGGCTAAAGCCAGCTAAGAGAGAATTACAAACAAAGGAAAGCTTCCATTCAGAGAAGTAAGTCAGTACAGGCTATTAAGGAGGCTGGGATACACTGAGGCTCTGAGTTTCCCAGCCTGGATGATATTCACAGTATTCATTGGAGAGAAAATGTGGTTGTGATTGCCATTTGTTTTCCAGGCCTCTTCTGAATGGTCCCCAAAGCCCAGCTGCCCCCACTTAGCTTCCTGCTCTAGCCCCTGCAGCACTGATGTCCCAAGCTTGGCAGTGAGCAGTAGGTCTGGCTGAATCTTCTGCAGAGGTCAGGCCCTGGTTTCCTCATCCAGAGCAGAACATCTTGATGGAATCTGGGGGAGTCCCTTCACATGGCCAGCCCCACTTTTACCTAGGAGAGTTGAGAGAGAGAGAGAGAAAGAGAGAAGAAAAAAAACTATTACTACAATGGCAGAGGAAGAAAAAAAAAAAAACACTTTTCTGTCTCCTCACACAAACACACGTTCTCTCTCTCTCTCTCTCTCTCTCTCTCTCTCTCTCTCTCTCTCTCTCTCTCTCTCTCTCTCTCTCTCTCTCCAGGTTCAACTCAAAGCAGTAAAGTTATGGTCTTTTAACCTGAGCAGGCAAAGTATTTAATAAAGCTACTATGTTTCCCCCCTTCTCTAATATTCTAGTAAACTTCTCTAATCCCTATATTGGGGTACCTTCCCTAGTCTGGGAAGAACTACCAAGGGAGGTTTAGGGATCTTGGTAAAAGTGAGAAGGCTTCAGTAGGGGGACCAGGGATGGGGGAAGGAAACCATGCCAGAGCAGTAAATCAGAAGCCTACTTCTGATAAGGTCTGGCTCACTCTAAGACCCTGTGGCAGGGATCAGTAATGAGGGTTCTCTCGAAATGCTTCCTCTGGCCCTGGAGGGTTCTTACTGCTGCTTTCTTTCACTACATCTTGACCAGTCAACAGAGAGCAATCATGCCCCTGGCACTGCCTGGCCCCAGAAGAGGCTGATGAGACAAAAGTGAAGTTTGATGCCATTGTCCCTTATCTCTTATGAAAGAGGCCATGTGTTAGAATGCCTCCCTCTATGACTCCAAATTTACAAATAACGAACATTACACATGGCTACTGAGCTACACGTGCAATTTTGCTAAAGATCATGTTCATGTTCCTGCTGATTCTTTTTGGGGGTTGCAGTGTGTTTAGCACAGGGAGCACATACAACCCCCCCCCCCCCAGGGGACTTCCGAGGTGCTTCTCCCAGGATCCTCCATGGTGACCTTCTCCTCTTCCCCAGGAGGTGGTGTGGGAGAGCTGTGTCAGGCATCCTGAGGACCCTAATCAAACTCATAATTCAGTCTTGGCAGAGGAGAGCAAAGTCAGAACACAAAGAAAACAGGAGCCTTCGGAGAGTTGCAAGGTATTTAACAATTTTATTTACCTATTCAACAAATAAAAGAACAAAATCAACATGCATACATTTCAATTACAGTTCTACACATCTCTCGTGGATCTAATAAGTGCCATATCGAGAAATCGGTCACGGAGCAAATATCATGCTATTTGAGGTAATGTCCTTCTTTGCAAGACTATACAGCCTTCTCCAATGCAGACCACTCCTAGGCGGGCTGCCATTTAACGGGTCATACACGGATCCTTTTCTGACCTCCCCCCACTGTAGAGAGTGATGAAATCCTTCTGTGATTTGCCTACGTAATTAGTGTTACGTAATTAGTGCTAAGTTTTCCTAAAATTCTGCTAGATAATCATGGCTGCAAAACCTAAGGCACTGGGATGAGTGGCCCAGTTACCTGTTTCAACATGGTAAAATGAACAACTGAAAGTCAGATACAAAGCCATTGACAAGTCAGTAGACAGTGGATATAGATCACTGGAGCCAATTCGACGCTTTGGAAGGTTCTACCATTCAAAGAAGCCTACTTGAAAATGCAGACTATCCTCCTACATATTGCCCCACATGACAGAAATTCTGTACAAGAGAACTGAATGGCTCCCTATAGCTAATTCAAAAATAATGGATGAGTACAAGTTAGGGTCAGAAATCAATGCTGACCTGTGGTCCTGCCTAAGGACAAAGAATTCGATTAGATGACCTCCCTCAAGGTCCCTATCCAGCCCTTGGATTTTGGAGGTAACAACTTCAGACCTACCTCATGCATCCTCCTTCAAAATCCCTCTGTGGATGCACAAACTATACAACTGAAATGTAATCTCACCTTTTAAAATGGATGAGAATTTAGCTGCCACTGAGTCCATAAGAAAAATAACCTTCTAAATTGTATACAACTAGCCACCTCTACCCTCTCAGTAGAAAATAAGAGTTCTGTTTTGTTCAATAGGGCCCATATAATATGGAAGCCACACTATAACTCAACCACAATAACAATCAGTTCAAGTCACCAGATAGGACAAGGTTGAAAGCTAGGCACAGAGATATGAGACAACTATTTTTTTCTTCTGAAAAAAAAAAAAAAACCCAAAGGCAGCTTTGCTGGATAGTCCTATGATCAGAGAGTTTAGATTACATTCCTCTCGTACAAACATCTGGTGTCTAGATAGGGCAGTTAAGGTGGCACCATGGAGAGTGTTGGGCCTGGAATCAGGAAGACCTATCTTCCTTGAGTTTAAACCTGGCCTCAGACACTTATGTGCTATATGGCCTTGGCCAAGACATTTAACCTTGTTTGCCTCTTTCCTTATCTGTAAAATGAGCTGAAGAAGGAAATGGCAAACCACTCCATCATCTTTGCCAAGAAAACCCCAACTGGGGTCACCAAGAGTTAGACATGACTGAAAAATGACTGAAAAAAGAACAACTAAATCATTTACTGGAGTTGGGAGGGGGAGAAGAGTAGACCCTGTTTATAGATGATGGTTTTAAGCAACATTGCTTAAATGTTAAAAAATATTTTAAAAATGTTCAAATACTTAAAATTAAAAATCTAACCAAGTTAAAAGATACATTGGAAAAGCTGGTAAGTTTGCTGCCATCTTGGTTACAATAGAGGACTTGGCTTGCTCTCTTTCTCTTGGTCCTGGCAAAGCCCCAGGGAGCCAACATTACTCAACATAATCCAGATACCTCTCTTGCATCTGGGCACTCTTCCCTTGGACAAATAGACTTTTAGAGAAGCCACAAGGCACATTTATTGCCAAATATCTGGGTCACATAGCTCTTCAAAATGTCATTGTCTATAATGTCTAAATAAGGGCAACAAATGGGGACCCTGGAGCCACAGTTAAAGTGCAAAGTATTTCTAATCTGGAAAGGCAGGCAGAGACATTCAATCCCCAGATCCTACTCCCAAAAAGGAGACATGGAATGACTGCAGCAGTGGAATGCAAACTCCTGCAGTGGAATAGAAGTCCCTTGAGGGTAAGGAACTGGGTTTTTGCCTAGTTCACTAGAGTCTAACACATAGTGCCTAGAACACAGTAAGTGCTTAATGAGTGTATGTTAGATTAGATGGTTTACGTCTCCTGTATGCTCCTGAAAAGTTTTCGCTATGCTGTTTCCAGTAAGAATGGGATTGAAGAATTTGAGGTTAATATATGGAACTAGGTTCCAATTAAGGGAAGGAGGAAAACAGGGAAATGCAAAGGAAGAGACTTTCTATTCTCAAAAGGGAAAAAAAGGAAATAGTAACAGAAAACATTTTTTTCTTTCTCATTTAACACTAGAAGACAGATAAAAAAGAGAGATGAAGATGGGTAGGGAGGGTAGGAGTAAAGAGAGAAACTGAAAGAGAAAAACAAAGACAGAGATATTTATTTTTTTCTAAATGCTCTTGGGCAGGGTCAGCAGTCATTGTTTCAGAGAAGGTCCTTTAAGTTCCCCCATCTCACTAATGCTTCTTAGGACTTCAACACTAGACTCAGATTATTCAGAAAGCTATACAGAAGGAAATGGAAGAAGAGGTAGAAAGGAGAAAAAGAGACTCTCAAAAATCCTTCATGGAAGAGGCTGAATCAGGAAGGCACTCTGGAAGAATGAAATAAAAGGCCAGGTCCTCTCTGGCTCCAAGGCTGGGAGAGCTTAGATTTCAGCTCCCTTAGTTTGGTGGGGTTGTCATATTCTTTCTTTAAGGTAAATCTTATCAAGAGCAAGACATGGACATGGAGTAGCCCAAGCCTTGCAGATTCCTCTCCTATCCAAAAACTCCAACAGGGCAAAAAGTCTCATTCTCTTATGCTAGTTTTCAAAAACTAATTGCTCCATTCTCTTACCCGCAATGGGCCATCAGGATAATACCTCTCCAGGCCAAAGCTTTCAAGCTGGCAAAAACCAAAACCATACCTATTTGAGTCAAGCTGTCACAAATAAACCCCACCACCAGTTCTCTGCAGAGCACTTTATAACTTCAGTACCAAAGTCAAGGTAGTTATCATGTATGTGGAGTACAGTAAAGTAGGGAGTGATGGGGAAGGGGGATGCAGGAGAATTCTCTGCACTACATTTTAACAATCCTCCAGCCCACAAACTCAGCACTGATACTCTACTCATTTACACCTTTTAGGATGCTTTGTGGATATGCAATCCATTCTAGTCAGAGTTCTTTAATGAGGAGACAGGACACGAGAAAGAGGGAAGCCCTAAACTCAACATAGCACCTGGCCACCATGTCTCTGTCCTCAGTGCTTACTGTTAGCTGGCCAAAAAGAAATCTCAACTTATCTTAAGTCTGACCCCAGAATGGAATGTGCTTCAAAAGGGAACAAACAAGTTTGAGCCTAGAAACTGGTGACTGCCACACCTACCTGGGAAGTAAGAACAAAGAACATAAATTTCAAGAATCCCTGCTTGAAGTTTCAGCTCTGATGGCCAGGTTTCATCTGCTCCCCTTTTCTAGCATCTCTGGGATTCAGAAGCACCAGCTATTTATCCAAGAAATCCAGTATTGTAGAGCTTTTACAGTGGAACAGCAATAATTCTCTTCATTTTACGATGGAGTCAATAAAGGCACTAAGAGGTACTGTATTTACTCTAGGTCATAAAGATACTGAACTAGGACTAGAAGCCAGATCTCCTAACCTCTCTCCACACTGAAGTACTGGTGTAACCTCTCCCAAGCCTGGCATCTCTTCATCCAAACAAAATAAGTCTACATTCTGTCTAGAGTTTTGAACCATTCAGACCAACATTAGAATATAAGCTCCTTGAGGGCAGGAACTGTGTTGGGGTTTTTGTTTTTCCTTTCCTTGTATCACCAGAGCTTAGCACAGTGCCTGGAAAATAACAAGCCCTTAATAAATGTGTGAGGACTGATTGACTAATAAAGAACCAATGAGAGTCCAGGGCTCCTAAGCTGGCTGCTTAGCCCAAGCATTTACCATTCAATTGCCTTTCCATGTGACTAACACAAGAAGCTGCCCAAAGAAAAACTAAGCTGACTACAGAAAATTTGCTTTAGCAGTCTCTTCCCTAACAAATACTTCCTATGAAGAAAGAACAAAAATGCTCTGACTGACGTTCTCTGGGAGCTTCCTAGAAGGGTTCTGGGATGTACCAGCCTTAGACCAAGAGATCTGCCAAATACATGAAGGTCACCTACTTCCCAAATGAAAAAGGACTTGGAAAGAAAACTGGAGTTCCAGGGATCCTACATAAATACAATCTTAGAAGTTATGAAGAAAAGAAGCACAAAAAAGATGCAAATTAGGCTATAAGCAATTTAAGTCTTGAGCTGAGGAAGGAGATGTAGCCAAATGGGTAGCAGAAGCAGCTTCCTCAAGGCTAATAGGTGAAGCCCCAAACCCAGAGGATGTTAAGGATGAAACTTGGAATTGTGATGCCCAGATGCCTTTAAGCATTCCATTGGGTCCTGATGGGTGTGATATTAAATCAGGGATGGGAGGCCCTATCCCAGGGAGAGGCAGCAAAGCCACCATGCTTTTTTTTAACTTGGGGGGTGGGAAACAAAAAAAGGGGTGGGAGGGGAGAATTTTTCTAATGTATTATATGCATGAGAATAGCCATTTTTCTTAATGAATGATTAACTCAGTGTATCCCAGGATTTACTCCAGGACAGGGGAAGGATTTAGTGGCTTTATCAGATGTTTTTGCCTCTGAGAGTTGGAACATTCAACACATCGGGTAGTTCCAGACTCTAGTTCTGTCCTTCTAATCGGCCCAAAGAGGTCACTGGCTTTGGCAGGGCAGCTGCTGCTGTTGGCAATAAGCCTGGGAGCCAGTGGGAAAGAGAGACCTTTCCCAGTAAGGACTCCCCTAGAAGAGCCTGGGGCAGAATACAGACCATCTCCCCACCCCCCACCCAACACACATCAGCAGCCTTAGAACATCCCTTTTGAATTCAAAAGCAAACCCAAGGAAGGGATCTGCCAAATGCATAAAACTCAGCCTCTCCCCCCATGGGAAAGGTCTGGGGATCATTTTTTTGTGAAAGGAAGTGGGGATCCCAGGCCTGGGGACCCTGTGTATCACATACTCCAGCAAGGGTCCTTGGGTGAGGAGTGGGCCAGGAAGACCCTCCAGGCCTAGGTTGAGTGGAAGGAGAAGGAAGGGAGCAGTCCCTTCCCGTTAAGCCCCCAACCAGAATCTCAGTTTCCCTCCCCAATCTCCTCTCTGTTCCTTCCATACATCATCACTATGGTGCACAGTGGGATAATCTAATGAAGGGTCCTAAAGTTGAGGGGAAGAAGAGGGAAGAAAGCAGATAAGTGAATTTAGAAAGCAAGAAAAAATAGGTTGCCCTACACAACCATAAAGCACATTAATGACAAGCTGGGAAAGGGGAAAGTTTAGAAAGTGTTTATCAGTCTCTTTCAGCCTTGACTACATCAAATCTTCTCCCTCATACCCCTAATTCATGCCCACACAATACCTGTCCCAAGAGACCCCATTAGAATCTGACCAAGGCAGAAACCTGGGTGGAGCGATGTGTCACACCAGATCTGGGAATGACTGAAGTTGGCTGGTTCAGAAACCCAGTCTCATGCTGTGGGTTAGGATTAATTGAAGATGTGGAAGTTAAAAGTCAGTCCTAGGTGATTAGTGAAAGGGAGAAAGAGGCTGGGTCTGGGGAAGAACACACACAGTTACACCACTGGAACGCTGACTTGGGTCTTCGGCTGGTCAGCCCCTTCTTGAGCATCCAGGGCACGGAGAGGGCTGAGGGGCTTGAGGGGCCGGCTCCCAACACTGTAATTTCTCGGGCGCTTTATTGTATCCGAACTGGACAGAGGCGTAAAGCTGTTCCTTCTCATCCTTACAGGGGTTTGATTCTTGGGGAAGTTGTTCTGATTAGAAATGGAGGGACACCACAGGAATGAAAGCCAAGCCAAGAGCTCAGTCACAAAGGTTAAACTACTCCCCTGATTCCTGGTTTTCTGTCAACCAGAGACCTCACAACAAAACAGGAACTAGCCAGTTTCTCTTACCACTGGGCACCTGAAAGGACTGTAGAGGTAGATAACTCATCTAATCTCATCATCTCCCAGGGGGAAACAGGCTCAGAAAGGAAAGAGAACAGACTTTTATCTCAGGTCTCAATGGCTATCAGGGTTAGCTCTAGGAAGAGAACTGAAACCTCCCAACTCCTTGCCCCATAGTCCTCTGGAACATCCTGTCCATCAAGTGGGGGAGACTTTCCAGAAAAAAAAGATTCGATTTCACTTCACTGAAACGTTTTACACCTTTCGTTGGAATTTCAGGGCCCTGTTTTTAAATGCCATAATGCTCTTTCTGAAAAGTAATCATTATAAGTCAATGTCCACTCCCATGACAATATTCTTACTGCCCAAAGCTCAGAGATATGAGGGTGATAGAAAGGAAGCCATTCCATCTAGAAAATACTTACAGTTGGCTTCTCTCGGTGAGTGTTCACAGCTTCCACATTGAGCTTTACCGTTTCCACTTTGCACCCTGATGGAGAAGTCAAGGAAGAATGGGAGCATTCTTAGAGGAAAAGTTAACAGAAGAGGATTCCCGAGTTCCAGTGCAGAGAAAGGTCCCCCCAGAGCTGGCCGCCTTCTACCTGACATCAGTGAGTACAGAAAGAGAAGAGCTCAAGGGCTACTAGACTTGACTTCTTTAAAATAAGAGGCCCCACGGTCTTTCTCTGGCAAGGTCTGTTAACCTCTCAGCAAACTGCTAAAAATACTCCTCAATTCCCCGCTTCCCAGGATTGCTCATAATTACCATAGGCCACAGGCGTGAGTTTGAAGATGGTGTGGAGTGGGCACCTCAAGTATGGGAGCTCATCTGAAACCAGAAATACATAGTGAGTAAGTCTGTCTTCTGCCTCCTTTTCTATATTCGGTACCTAGCACAGTGCCTGACATATAGGAGGCACTTAATGAATGATTATGGATTCATCAGGCAGCATGGGGAAGGAACTGGGTCAGAACAGAGGCTTGAACAGAGGCCACAACTTCTTTTTTCTCTGATGACCCATCGTCAGCAACAGAACTTTTCCTCTGCAATTCCCACCAAAAGATTCCATTCTGTCCTGTTGACACTAAACCCCAAGCTACCAGGTGATCCCAGTGGGGAACAGATTCATTGTCAACATTGGCTGATGTAGGCTGAACAAAGGAGAATAGAGCACAGGATTGAGGCTGTTCTTATGGGAAAGGACGGTTGTGTGAAGGCTTCTTCTATGCCCATTTGAGGAGTGCCTTCTATGTGGGGCAGCTGGGTGGCTCAGTGGATAGAGAGCCAGGCCTGGAGATGGAAGGTCCTGGGTTCAAATCTAGCCTCAGACACTTCCTAACTGTGTATCTCTGGCCAAGTCCTTTAACCCCCATCACCTAGCTCTTACCCTACTCTTCTGCCTTGGAACCAATACTTACTATTAATTCTATTACAGAAGGTAAGATTTTAAAGGGAAAAAAAAGAATGCCTTCTGTGGACTAGGAGATGATGATCAGGCTGCAGGCTAGGGAAAGGGGGAATACAGAGATGGCACCCCTTTCTCTGTTCTCCCCTGTCCCCTTTACTTGCAGCCTGATCATCATCTCCTAGGCCCAGCCCTGCCCCTTTGTCTCCCCATTTCTCACCCACAAACAGCCATTCTGCAGCAACTACCTCCCCCACTTTTTCTTTCTAAAGAAATACGGATCTCTCTGGAGTATCTCAAGCCTCGAACACAAGGATGCAAAGATAAGAAGACTCAAAGTAATGAATGGGGAGGAAAAGCGTCCCCAAACTACAGGCCAGAGGGGGGGCTGGGGTGTCAGGGGTAGGTCCCGGCCCCTCTGCCAGCCCCAGCAGCAGGGACAGAGGGCCAAGGTTCTGGCACCCTTTCCCTCCTCGTTCTCCCCGCCACCACCCTGCCCTTCACTGGCACCTGCGTTCTTATCCAAGAAGTAGGCCAGCAGGCAGCGCATGACAGCCTGGTGGGCGATGACGAGCACATTGCCCTGGCGCTCTAACTCCATGATGACTGGCTCCAGCCGCTGCACCAGGTCCTGGTATGACTGCCGGAGGAAGCCAGAATCAAGTTGGCAGCTAAGCTTCAGTCAAATGATCCCTCTTTCTCTTCCTTCCCCAACTGGTCTCATTCCAACAGGCACAGAGACTCTGTGTCGCCAGCAAAGCTCTCTTCTTACCCCCAACCCCGAGCCTTGTGTCTCTTAGGAGTGCCCAGACCTTTCAAGAACAAGGTTCAGACTGAGAAAAACTGCACGTCATGGATAAAGGCCTGGAACCCATTCTGCTCTCTTTCCTGTCCCAGGCAAGATGTGGTGGGTTTTTAAGGAAGCAAAGGGTATTGCTGGATGCTTAGGGGACACAATAAAAACAGTGCTGGACTTGGAGGCAGGAAGACTTGAGTTCGAATCCTGCCTCACACACTTAATTGCCGTATGACACTGGGCAAGTCACTTGACTACTCTGGGCCTTAGTTTCCTTGGGGATAATATTAATACTTTCCTACAAGGGTTGTTGTGAGGATAAAATATATATATATAAAGTGCTTTGAAACTGTTTAAAGTACTGTTAGCTATTAGCAGATGGTTATTTATAATCAGAAGTCCCGATTTGAAATCTGTCAGACAAAGGAGTAGCTACCTCCCAGGACGGTTAGGAAGGATAAATGAAGGAATATTTGTAAAGTCCATTGCGGATCTTAAGCGCTGTAAAAAGGTTAGCTATCTCCTATCATTTCCCATTATTGTTGGATTCTCTTGGTGCTGGGCACCCAGAAAATATATGCCTGCTTATTTCCAGGAATTCAGATTAAGAATCACTAAAGCTGCCAAAGAGACCACCACTTACTTTGGGCAAGCAGAAAAGACCCAAACCTATTTTCTATGGGTTAGTATGACTGTCCCTGGGTAGAAGTGGAAGAAGAGTTAGAATAAACTTGTAGGGGCCAGCTGGGTAGCTCAGTGGATTGAGAGCCAGGCTACCTCAGACACTTTTTAGCTGGGTGACTCTGGGTAAGTCACTTGATCCCCCTTGCTCAGCCCTTACCACTCTTCTGGGAACCAATACCCAGGACTGATTCTAAGGTGGAAGGTTAAAAAAAAAAAGGAATAAACTGGTAGAAGTTGTACTCTATTTAGCAGCATGTATTGGTTCTACAGCTGTGACAGGAGGTCAAGGAGAACCAAAAAGTCTCCTTTCCCAAAGATCGGGACAAATATACCACCACATGCGATTTGTCTGATCTAGCCTGACTAGAGGCAGGAACATGAATCCAGTGGTCCTGTGAGTCCTCTCCTGGACCAGGGGGATCATGATTAATTAGCTCTTCCTGAGACTTTAGCCCCTGCAGTCCGTTGTTTGATACAGTCTTACCTCCCCTCCAGGGTAACGATACAAATACTTCTCTTGGTCCCGGAGGGCAAACTCTTCTGGGTACTGCTTCTCAATCTCCTCATAGGTCATTTCTTCACACACACCCTACAGGAAGCCAAACCTTGCTGAGGGTCCCCGATGACCTGGTACCAAGCCCACCTTCATGATTATGCAAAGCCACTATGCCACCAAGGCAACACCCAGAACTCCCAGGAGTGAAGAGCTGAAGTCAGAGGGACTTGGATTCAAATCTCATCTCTCAGCTTTCACCTCTATTTCTCTAACCACTACAGGAAGATATCCTTAATGTGTGGGGTGGGATAAGACTAATTTAAAGGAAGATTTTCAGGGACCAAGAGAGGGCAGTATGAAAAGGCTTAATTAAGACTGAGAGGAAACTGAAGAGACTAGAAGACGCTTATAAGAAATGTTTTAAAAGTTAAAAGTGTAAATAAAATGAGAAGGGAAGAAGAAAATGGCATTGGGTGATAAAAGGGTACAAATCTGATACTGAATCCAGAAAGGTTTGAGGAATTTTATTCTCTTCTGGGTATTCTTCTCCTGGTCATGTAAAAAGAAAGTAGAAGAAGTCCTGCTTGCCTGGTTTCTACTACTATCAGGACTTCTTCTACTTTCTTTTTACATGACCAGGAGAATACCCAGAAGAGAAGAAAATCACTTCAGAAGATCCTTTCTAGGTTCCCCTCTAGGCTTATGCTTAGGAACCACATTAGCTAGGAAAAACAGTCCATGTTCTGCTCTTCACCCTAGGGTTATGGCTTTGTTGTTCTGCTTTTCTGGATATACCTGTCAAAATGATGAACTTTGTGGGTCTCCTGCCTCAAAGGAGGAGGAAGAGAAGTATAGGTATCCCTTCTATAACTCAACTTTCGCCATCGTGGTTTTGATAGATCCCAGGTGAGTGTAAGAAATTAAATGGGAATTGGGGGGGGGGGGGTTTGGAAGCTGCAGATGACATATGAAGGCCAGCAGATAACACAGAAAAAGTTTAGAAACTCAGAAATGCACACAACTCAAAATTTACAATAAGGTACTGTAAATACCCCACGAGAGAAAAAGAAAAAATTCAGACTTCTCTGGTACAGACAGCCAAAAAATATAACATGGATTTTCCAGATTGAGGGGGTGCTACACCCCTAACCCCCATGATGTGAAAGAAATACTTGGACACCCTTGCCACAGAACAGGCCTAACAGCTGTCTACTCACAGCATCAATCTCATTCAGTATCTTCCACTGCTCATAAGTCACTCCGAGGGACTCTGCAGTCTGGATGGTTCTCTTTAGCTGACTGGTCCACACTTTGAGGTCCACGATCTCCTGTTCTTCCAGGAACTTCCTTAGTGCTTGAGAAAACTGAGAACAGGGGTGGGGGGGTGGGAAGTGGAAACCACTGTCTCTAAGTGGAAATGGCAGAGGAGATGGCCAAGATCACTAACATAAAGGAGCTGAAAAGTCACAATTACATCCAAGAGGAAATGGATTTCATTTGGAATACTTGATAGAGTGCTAAGAATATAGGAGGGCCCTCAATAGGCACATGTTTTTAGAGCATGACTGGAACTGATGGTGAAGGGAGTCTTCCTAATAATCTTAAACACTTGACAAGACTACAAGATGACAAGGGGGCAGATGGGTTGCTCAGTGGTTTGAGAACCAGGCCTAGAAATGGGAGATCCTGGGTTCAAATCTGGTCTCAGATATTTCCTAGCTGTGTGATGCTGGGCAAGTCACTTGACCCCCATTGCCTAGCCCCTACCACTCTTCTGCCTTGGAACCAATATGTAGTATTGATTCTAAGATGGAAAATGAGGGTTAAAAAAAAAAGACTACAAGATGACAGGATGACAGGATAGCACTGTCCCTGTTCTACAGCAACACAAAAAATGTAAATGGGGATACAGGAGAGGCCAGAGGGTAGAAATGATGATGATAAAAATGGCGACCATGACTCTGACTGGTCTGTTGACCATCTACTCACCTGCTTTCCTCGGAGAGAGAGACCAGAGTCACCCCCAATTTTGCCTAAGAGGTTGAATTCACTCTCTCCATGTCGACAGAGATAGATGGTTCGGGGCTGGACATGGATGTTCATGAGGTAGTATACTATCTTACTCTGGATGTAGTCTTGTACCCGGTTCACCAGGAACCTCTGCCCCACGTTGATCACCTTGATGAAGGACAGGTCCCTGGCACAGAAGAGAGAAAAGTCCCTCCAGAGATGAGATCCTGGGGAGAAGGTCTGAGGGAAAACTCAGAATGTGGACCTCAATGTGTATTTCCAGAGCTGCTTTTTCTCTCACCATTTCCAGCCTCACTGACCCTCTGCTTCATGTGCTCATTCCCTGACCAAACCACAAGAACATGATCTTTTCCCAAATAAGATTAAATACAATCTACTTTTAATTGGTTAAAAACATCCAGTACCTACTCTAAGGTTCATCCTGGCAGGGACATGGAAGCTGTCATCCATGCCTTTGAAGAGATCAGCTAAGCAGTGGAGTGGATAGAATCCTGGGCATGAAGCCAGAAAGATCTAAGTAGTTCAAATCATCCCTGAAACACTGGTTGTGTGACCCTGGACTAGTCATTTAACCCCAATTGTTTTGCCACTCTTCTACCTTTGAACCAATCCTTAGTATTGATTACAGGACAGAAGGTAAGGGTTAAAAAAACCAAACAGCACAGTGCCTGGCACATCCTAGGTCCTTAATAAATGCTTGTACCCTTTCCCTTCCCTCCTTTCTCACTATCTTCCAAATGGAAGATAAAATAACACAATATCTAGAAAATAGAGAATTAGCTACCAAAAACCTTTCACTCCTTACTCCATATGTAAGCCATTGAGACTCAACGTCTCTTTGCTTTCTTAAATATATGTTAGTGAGAAATTAAATTTTATAATAGAGATGAAGGAGAATTTGATCCTAACACCTCCTGCCATAGACCCCCAACTCCCAAAACTATGTGAGAGTCAAGGACTTGAGCCTCACTTGTCATAGTTGTCAGGGTCCAGAGGCCGATAGGTGACTTTGTAGCACTCGATTCTCTTCAAGAAGTCCTCCATCACATTCTCCCTGTTCCTCTCTGGGTAGTCAGGGCTCGATACCTTCACTTCCTGAAAGAATAAACCTAGATGGGAGCCAGGTACAACCCAAGCGTCCTCCTAACACTCCCTTTTCCGCCCTTCCTTCTGCTCACATGTCTCTGCCAGCGAGCTAGAATTGGCCTTTCAATGCAGTCAATAATTTCCTTCAATTGGAAAAACTGCTGACCTCTGCCCCTACCCCCAAACCATCCCCGCTAACCCTGACATCAGGGATGGAGGGCAATAACTAGAGAGTGACTAGAGAGGGCCAGGCAGAAGTTTAACTTTGCTGGAGCTTCTCCTGGACCCTGGAAAGTAAGATGGGCTGAAAAACAAAAAGGGAGGAGAGTGTTGAGCTTTTTCTCTTACTCTAATAATAATAACATTATTATTATTAATGGTTACATAATTAATTGTGATAGTGACAATGATATCTCACATCTAAGTTGCACTTTTAAAAGCCTACAACGCATTTAATATATGGAATTTCATTTGGCCCTCACAACCACCTTTTGAGGTAGGTGCTATTATTATCCCCTTTTTACAGATGAAGAAACTAAGGCTCATAGAGATGAAGAGACTTTCACAGAGTAACACTGCCAGTAAGTGTCTGGGGTGGGAACTGAACTATGGTCTTCCTGTCAAGCTCTCTATTCACTATGCCCTGCTTCCTCTGTGTCCCTAGTTCGATAGTTCCTTCACCCCACAGAGATTCGAGCTCACCGTATGAGCCTAAATACTGGGACCCAATAATTACCTGGCAGATGGCATTCCTAGATTAGCCCCCTGCCAGGAGAAACGCCTCAGTCTGAGCCTCCGGCCATGACTCTTCTCTTTGGGCCAGGACTCCAGGCTGTGATGCTGACCTGCTCTGCCCCCAAACTACGTCTCCTCAGCTGGGTAGGTCAGTTTGCTCTTCTGTTTCCCCACCCAAACGTGTGCCTGATCCCCAGGGGAAGTTAGGAAGGAGAAAAGGGAAACTCGGGAGCAGTGACTGCTTTCAGCATTAAGTCTCAGCTCCTTCCGAGGGCTAAGCAAAAAGGCTCCCGCCAGCCCTGGAGGATTCAGGGGACCAAGGGAAGGGAGGCTCCGCTACCCACCAGAATGTTGGCCGCAATCACATCAGGATCATCACAGACAGACTCCACAAAGAATACCTGAGGGGGAGGGAGTGAGCAGGGGTCAGCTCTCAGTTAAGAACACCCTTTCTTCCCCTGTGCATCCCTGGGTGAGAATGGCCTTCAAGAACGACATTTAGAATCTGAGCAGATCCCCAGGGCCTCGGCACACAGGCCGTGAGTCTGAGCAAGGATGGGAATCCCACCACCCTGGCGTCATGAGCCAGACCCAACCTTGAAGGCATTCTCCTTGGCAAAGTTCAAGATCATGTCCCTCCTTTCCCGGGTGGTGTTGGTAGCATCAAATACCTGGGGAGGAAAGGACGTGGTGGAGATCAGAGGGGACAAGGGGGTCACAGGGAGAGGAGACGAACTGGGGGGTGGGGGGAGGATGAGCTAGGCTTACCGCAATTTGACCACAATCATCAGTCAAATAGGCCTTAACATCCTCTAGGGCCACCAGGGCACACTGTCTGCAAAAAAGAGAGGGCGGCGGCGAGGCAGATGCTTAGAAGAGTATAGGAGGACAACAGAGGGAACGGCAGAAACTGGATGGGGGTCAGAGACACATCCCGGCTCCCTCTGTTCCCCTGACCTTTCCAGGCTGTGCCTGGCTCTTAGGCCCCCCCTTCTGGGCCCTTTTGATCCTCCCCTCAAGATCAGACACACCTCTTTGAGCCCAGCTATCAAGAATGCAGGAATGACTAGAACTTAATGCTGGAGGTTTCTCGGGCCTCACTCTTCTGGACTCAGAGCCGATGGATACATTTCCCTGGAAACCCTCAGGATCCCAAGAGGAAAGTCCATGCCTGGCCGACCCATCCCTCTTTGTGGCTGTGCCTTGGCCATGCCCATGCCTGGTGGAGGGGGGCTTACTTTCGGATCTTCATGGCCTCTTCATTATCATGGCGGAAGAAGTCATAGGATTTATACGATTTGACGGCTTCACGTCGATATACTCCGAGATTAAACACTGTGGAATAAACTACCAGTTAGCCCCTAAGTGTCAGATTAGCCCCAGGGCCAACTGTCCATGGGTTAGAAATCAGTCTTTCCCCAGATTAGGCTAATCTACCCAGAACAGAAGACTAGGATTGCCCCCTACTTCCCACCACTGCCTGCTCCTATCTGATCCAAGCCTGGGAACAGAGAGGTCTCCCCCGTCACTTCCTCCCCAGGCAACCAATTCAGAAAATACCTATAAAATTGTCTAGAGGCAAGGAAAGGCACTGAGCAGCCACGCTTGGGGGCGCTGGTGCTGCCTGCTAGACATGGAAGCTGAATCCTCTAAGCCTCCTAATCAAAGGACAAAGGGTGCCCAAGAGCCCAATTTCCTGTCCATCTCTCCCTTCTCTGGGATACTGTCCCTCCAGACTAAATTGCACCTACCCTTGGTGGGTACCCCAATCCAGTTGAGGTATCGAGTGAGTTTCTTGGATACATAGGTCTTGCCCCGGGCTGGCAGGCCGATCATTACGATAAGGGTTGGGGAATTTGTCATGTAGGAAGCCCATGCTGCAAGGAGAGAGTAGATGAAGCCAAAGGGATCAGATGCGGTGGGCAGGAAGGCTGAAGTGATGCCTGCAACGCCTGCCTGGGGCAAGGCAGATCAAACCAGGAGTGACAACAACAGCTAATGTTTCCATATTACTTTGCGGTGAGTTCATATTAATTTATAGTCCTATTTAGTAGGTGTCAGAGATAGGATTCGAATCCAAGTCTCCTGACTCCATGGCCAATGCTCATTCCACAGGACCAAGCAAAGCATTTTACACATATGACCTTATTAGAGTCTCACAGCAACCCTGTAAATGCTCCTCATTTTGCTCAGAGTGGCTAAGCAAAGAGCAGTTGTTCAAGGTCACAGAGCTAATGAGAACCCAGGCAGGATTTGAACACAGATCTCTAGCCATCCAACACCCTTTGTACTCCACCACACAATTACCCCCTTAAGAGTTTGGGCCTCTTTCCTTTCAACTGTCTGTTAACTGCTTAGCATCGGGAGGTATTGATGAAGGAGAAAGGGAAATAAAAGGAGGGGACCACAGCAGCCTCTGAAATGCCTAACTGGGGAACTGAAGAGCACCTCTGGCGCCAGGTGATCCTAAAAGGCTGCCTCTCCCTATCAATTCCTTTGCCTTTCAGTAGAGTCTCTTCAGAATGCAGTCAAATTCTACAACTGGTTATGATAACCTCAATACTGAAAAATCATTTTGTCTTTCCCCAGAACCCCTACTCCCTTATTACAACTAAATCTATGACTGATGTTGCATCACTGAGTCACAGGACACCAGCCCAAGGGATGACTTAGAAGCCTAAAGGAGGCAATACAGTGGAAAGGAAAAATGCTGGTTTTGAAGTCAGAAGACAAATGTCCTCATCCTGAATTTGTTTGGGTATCAATGTTGAGGCAATAAAGGGAAGAGAGCCCTAAGCCTCGCATCAGGAAGATCTGAATTCAAATCCAGCCTCAGACATTTCCTAGCTGTGTGACCCTGGGAAAATCACTTAATTTCTATTGCCTCATCTGAAAAATGGGGGTCATAATAGCACCCATATCCCAGGATTGTTATGAGATTATAATTATAAAGTATTTAGCATGGTGCCTGGCACAGCGTAAGAGTTACAAAAATGTTAGCTATTAATTTTTTTTTCCTTTACCCCTAGTACAACCTTGCATAAGTCAGTTGACCTTTCAGCTCCAGTTTCTTCATCTGCACAATTTTAGATAATTTTGTTTTTGTCTTTGTATTACTGGTGCTTAGCATAGGACCTCATTCAGTAGGTGCTTAATCAATGCTGAACTCAAATGTTTTGTAAAATCTGTTAAATAAGAGGAAGAGGTCTAGATCCATGATGGCAAACCTATGGCATTTGTGCCGACCTGGGCAGAATAATTACTAGAAAGAAGGGACTCCATTGTGCCTTCCCACCCCTCTGCACTTACTGAGGAGGGTGCTCAGGCAACACCCCTCCCTTTTTCCCACCGATCTGGGACAAGGGGCTGCAGGGGGGTAGCAGGGAGGTCTCCTCTCCCACCAATGGGCCCAGAAACACCCCACTTTCTTCCTTCTTTCCCCTCCAGCTTCCAGTCTGGGGGTTGACCCTGCCCTCCTAAGGCTAACTGTACTCTGCCCGCTCTCACCCCCACATGGGTCACAGCCTAATAGGCAACCCCACTCCCAGTACAGAGGCTGCATCATGGGTGCACCATTGTTATGCAAATATAAGCAGCCTAAAAGGCTCTTTTGAGGTTGCATTTCTGCCATAGAGCCCAGCAAGGGTCCCTGGAGCTACATTTGAATTAGACTCAACAAAGACATGCATCCCAAGTTATAATAAGAAGCCACCTCCCCCCCCCCCCCCCCCAGCCTTCTCCCATCTTCCTAACCCTACTAGTCTTCTCTGGCAGAGAGAACCCAGGCAGCAGCCCCCTCTCTTGGCTGGATGCAGTAGTGGGTCCCTGTGGTGGTGGTGGTTGGAGGCAGTTCCCTTCCCCTTCCCTCTGTTTCCTCCCCCTCCTCCCACCTCACCTGTGCAAGGAGGCTGGGAGCCTGGCACCTGCTCCCAAACACAGGGGTGGGGCACTTGGTCTGGAGGAGTGGGGCATGGCATGTGGTCTCTAAAAGGTTTGCCATCACTGGTCTAGATGATCTCCAAGGTCCCTTTATCTCTAAAGCCTATAAATCAGCCTATGAAATCAGTAACTCTGAGCTCCTCATGGATCCAGGCTATGGCAGAGTCCCCATTAGCTTAACTTCTGTGTAGTCCTGAGGGGGACACACAACATAGAAGAAGGTGTGATGTCCCCTGCAGGCTCCTAGAATAAGGGAACTGGGATACCATCAGCTCTGATTTAGTAGTTCCATCTATTATTCTTATTAGTCACAGTAACAATCTCTCCTGATTTTCACAGTATTTGTAGGGTGATTATCCCATCTGTCCTAATCCCAAGACTTCAGATTCATTCATTTACTGCCAGGCACCTTTCTAAATGCAAGAGTTTTTTTTAAAATTTGGGGATAAATTTTATAAAGGTCCATGAATTGTCCAGTAGAACTGTATTTTCATTGTAACTGGTTTCATTTGGAATCCTCTATATTTTCTTTTATGCATTTAAAAACATGGGACAGGCTTCACTTGACTACCAAAAGGGTCACAGAAGAAAGTTAAGAATTTTTGCACTAGGAATACAGAAACAAAAAAGGCCCTGTCTTCAAGAGGCTTCTATCTACTGCAGGGACATGTCATGTACAAAATAAAATATGTACAGTGTAAATACAAAATAATAGGGGGGAAGAGGAAGGAGATAATAATCTTTCCTCCCATTAAAATGACAGTAAAATTGAGGCTCAGAGGAAGTTAATATGACTGTGCACCTAGGATCACCAGGAAAATCAGGAGCAGGAGGCAAGAACTATGATCTCCAACCTTTGCATAAAGAGAGATCTTTGCCCTGCTTTCACCTGAAGTGGCCCCAGTTTCCTATAGAGTCCTTTGGTGATCTATGTCTGGGACAGCCCAAAGCTGGAATCAATTTCCAAGGGCTGATTTTATAGTTTGTCTGGACTTGCACAGGCCCAGGAGAGTAGGGAGGGCAACAGGTGAAGCAAGTATATAAGGCCTAATAAGGAAAAGGTCTTAGGAATATTACTTTCCAGGAGTAGGAATGTGGCCTGCCTGTAATTAATTATTCCTCTCCTAGGAGTGTTTATTGTTTTTTTAATCTATGTGTTTGTGGTATATCTAGAGAACTTCCCAAGTGCAAATGTTAAAAACAAAGGTATTAAAAGAATAGCTGTTTTAAATAATCAATAAGGGGAATTTTATACTAGATATTAAATGTATAAACAATATGAAACAAGAATAGAAAACAAGACAAAACAAGAATAAAAAAACATTGGATAGAGTTAAAGGACCAGGGTTCAAAATCAGGTCCTAAGGGAAATCATTTCCCTTCCTGGATTTTAGCATCTTCATCTGTAAAATGAGGGGTTTGTACTTCGTGATCTCTAAGGTCCCTTCCAGCTCTAAAACCCTCTGATTCTGTACAAGTACAGACACTGGGATGGCAATAGTTTTACCTCTTTGATGAAAAAATGACAAGAAGAGGGGATAGGTTGGGGCTTGAGTGGAACAGGAAAGATTGTTATCTTGTCCAAGAGGACATGGAAACTGAAAGAAAATTAGATCCCAGGGAATTCCTTGAATCAAATCAAGGTTAAATGAATTGCCAAAGACCAAAAAGCTAGTAAGTGTCAGAGGCAGGATTTAAATCTGTCTTTCAGATTTCTAAGCTTAACAGTGCACCTACTTCATCATACTGTTTTACAATCAAAGGAAAAGATAAATCACTCCTTCCACCCCCAAACAATGACAGGGGAATGAAAGTGGAGGGAGAAGCCACTTCAAGATAAATGCATAATGAAGGAGAAATGATTTTATTTCCTACCTCCTATTTCTTCCCCTGACTCCCAAACTCCTAACTTCTTCTAGAAGAGATTCTTCTAGAATCTCTGGGCTATGGTGACCATTTTTCTACTCTCAGCAAAACATTACTAGTTCCCTGTTGAATGGCCCCAACAGATGGCTATTCTCTGTTTTAAGTCTCTGAGCCCCTGAGTCCTAACTTTCTCCAGTTAAGGGGCTGTGCACATTCCTCAATCGCCTATTGCTCAGCTCATTACCCAGGCTACTTCTTTCTCTTAGATCAGCTTCACCCACACTTCACAGCCCATTAGGTACTTCCCCCAAAGGTCCTCTCCCCTTCTCCTACATCTTGGATCAACAGAGCCTGGGGGTTTCTCTGAAGCTCCAGGGAACACAGCTGCTCAGTATTTACCAAATCGAGATGAACCTAATAAAGGCATTGGAAAAGCACTTGCACCAACCAAAAATTGTCACTCAGGATTGACAGATTGTAGGAATAAACTATGCTTCCTTCCTCATTCATTCACTCAGCCAAAGCTACAAACTAAGAATACTTTGTCCTACCCCTAACACTAAATTTCAAGGGCCTGGGGGCATCACATCAGATGACTCCAATTCCTTTTTCCTCTACCCTAATCCTTAACCAAAACTTTTAAAAATTCTAAAATTGTCACCAAATTCTCCCGTCCCTCTCCATCTCCATCAGCACTTAGGCTGCTTTATCAATCATAAATTCATTTTTTTCATAGCTTTCCTAATGGGAAATAGAGATGGCAATTTCGGTTTTATAGAAGGGAAAACTCAGTCTCAGACAAGTTCTATCAGGGACAA
Source organism: Monodelphis domestica (assembly GCF_027887165.1). Taxonomy (NCBI): domain Eukaryota; kingdom Metazoa; phylum Chordata; class Mammalia; order Didelphimorphia; family Didelphidae; genus Monodelphis; species Monodelphis domestica. The sequence goes on along the minus strand of NC_077228.1, from coordinate 112,395,087 downwards.
AGCTCTGATTAGAATCCAAGTCAGTCCATTCATCACTAGTCACTAAACTATCTACCTCTATCAAAGTCCTCATCAAAACCCTGAAGACTCTGTCCCTAAGATAGAATCCAGATAACAAATGACACCTTGTTCTTGCTTGGACCAACCTGAGTTATGTAAGGGAGTTCTAGAAAAAATTAAGCAACCCCTATTCTGAGCTCCCAACAGGAGCAACAGCTCTGATGATATAGGTTCTAGAATTCCATCTTGCTGAAAGCCCTTCTGCCTTCCCACCTTCACTCCCCTCCCTGTCACCTTCCAGAGTCCAGGTTGGTTTACACAGGGGTAATTAGGTAGCTAAGGAATAATAGCTGAGCTATTAATAAACTGGCTGAGGGTATGAACAAGAAGGAGCTATGGGACCCTGTTACAATATGCCAGGAGGCAGCAAGGAAAAGAAAACGACTCTGCTAATACTCTCTCAGCTTAATTTTCCCTTGGAACAATGGTTGACTGAGATTCCAGTCCCAGGGGGATGGGAAACTCAGACATGCTGAAATGGAACAAGACAGTGTACTATACTTTAGGACAACCCAGCAGCAGGTACTTGCCTGAGGAGGAGGGGAGGCGAAAAGTCAGGAAGAGGGACAGGAAAAGGTCAAGACCAGAGGAGGGTAGTTAGGGCCAGGGATGAGGAAGGCCAGGGTCTTTCTGTTCCCATTAGGACTAAAAACTCTGGAGGAAGGTCCCCGGGGACATGAAGAGCCAACCCTTCCAGGCACTGGACATATATAGAGAGGAGGAAGGTTAGGGAATGGAAAAGTTCAAAGTGGGAGGAAGATTAACATAAAGAGGACTCTGTTAGCAAAAAGTAGTCTTCCTGGGGTAGCTCAAAGGACCTCATGGTACTGGGGTCAGAGAACTCCAACAAAAACTCAAGTTTTCTTAGAACTGTTAGCACCTCCCTCAAAATGCAATAATCAGACATTAACTACTTGACTCTTCCAACTGACTTAGGAAGTTAGCTAATCCAACTTCCTTATTCTACAGATGAAAGAACTGAGGCCCAGAGAAGTGAAATCAAAAAAAGAACTTTCTTTCTGTCTTCCTTCCTTCCTTTCTTTCTCCCTTACCTTCCATCTTAGAATCAATCTTAACAGTGTGTTGGTTCTAAGACAAAAGAGTGGTAAGGGCTAGGCAATGGGGGTTGAGTGATTTGCCCAGGGTCACACAGCTAGGAAGTAAGTGTCTGAAACCAGACTTGAACCCAGGACCTCCTATTTCTAGGCCTGGCTCTCTCTTCACTAAGCCACCCAGCTGCCCTCAGCCCTCAGAATGTTCTTTTTATGATGCACCTTTCTGAATCCCCCAGATGCTAAGGCTCTTGCTCCCAAATTAAACTTATTTGTATATGTTGTCTCACCTTATAGAATGTAAAACCCTCTTCGAGTACAGGAACTGCCTCATTTTTGTCTTGGTGCCTAGCATGGTTCCCAGCACATAGATGCTATATAAATGCTTATCAATTGGCTTCCACTATACCAAGCTACTGATCAGAAAACACATATATCAAGAGGATGATTGCCAAAGATGAAATGAAATTTTTGTAAAGGATGTTCACTTGGCAAAGTGGATTTCTGTAGTGTCCTTTTAAATAGTGAGTTCTAGGACACTTGAGAATTTACAGAAATTTATTTTGCACATCCAGTCTTCCAGAAAGGTTTCCACTGTTGTAATCAGAGGCAGTAGCCTGTTTTTTGGGGGCCACATGTTTAACTCACTATCCCATCAAGGAAAGGAGAGAGGCCCTGAAGAGATATGCCAGCCTTGGCTGCCCCTGTTGCCACACATCTATCTCTAAAGAGTCTCATAAGAGCTCAGAGATGTGAGATTATCATAATTAATCATGAGACCATCAAGGGCTTGACATCAAGGTTGAGGCTCCAGGAACAGCTTGGAACATGAAATATCTGTCCCTTCCCCCATCTGTCTCCTGCTTTTATCTGCTATTAATAACCAGTGGAGTGAGAAAGTGATGAGCTGGCATACATCTGGGGAGTGAGAGGTGGAGTAATTCACAGGTAAAAGTTATCAGACTTTGTCTGGGTTCCTTGGGAAGTGGGGAGAGTGTGGGGCTTGGAGGGTTCCAGTCAAGCACTAGCCCACAGTGGTGCCAAACTGTGGATAGAGTCTTGTGGGATCAGCTATGCAGCTATGAAAATTCCAAGGCTAGTGAGAGAGGACAGGGAAGGCATGGGATGTAAGGAAGAATAGAAAATGCTATTGCATTGCTTCTCCATCCTCTCCATTGACCATATGCATTTCCAGCTTTTCAGACAGACTGGAAAATGCTTGACTCACTGGTCCCTCTGAAAGCTAACAGCCCACAAATATGCAGTTACCAAGAGTTAAATATTCAGCTAGGTGAAGCAGGGAAGCACCTTCTTAGGATCCTAGATTAGGAGGTGTAAGGGACCTTTAAGGTCATCAATTTCAACCTGTTCATTTATAAATAAGGACACTGAGGCACCAGGAGGTTGAGTGACTTGTCCATGACCACACAGCTAATAAGCCTCTAATGTAACACTTGAACCCAGGTCCAAATCCAACCCCCTACTCACTATACCACACTGAGAAGCCTGGAGTTTGGATAAGAGATAAGGTTAATACGATAGATATAAGCAAGGGGCATAAAAAGAGTAAACATTGACTTGATTACAATATTTACAGCAGGAAGAAAAGAAAGAAAAAGGATTTAGGCAAACTTTAGCCTAGCAAAGAACTGGAGTGGAAAAAAGTAATAGTTGTGACTCCTTGTCTTGTCATGTGCTGTCCTCAACGGGAACACATTGTTATTTGCTCAGAACACTTTAAATAGACAACTTGCTAAGCAAGAGCTGGCAACAATGGCAAGCATTTCCCCCCTCAAACCCATATTAATAGAAGAGAGAAGGGGTTATAAGATACTTAGAAGACCAGAAGACCAAATTGTGGTCCTAACACCAGTGTATCTCTGGACAAGTGATACTTCCCTGTATGTCAGGTTCTTCATCTGTAAAATGTGCATTTGATTGGTTGGTTGATTGGAATGACATCATTGGTAATGTCTTTTAATTCCTGCATAAATTAGCTTTAAGTGAGGCAGAATTGCATAAAGTTATTAGCCTCACTCTCTCTTCCAGGGTCATCAAAGTCCAGTGGCATGACAAAAGTCTAGATTGCTGGGGATGGCTCAGGATGTAGGGGATGGCCTTGGCTTCTTTGGTGTTTAGCCAAGCTCTAATGGCTCCAGAGTCTGATTCAGCTGCCTTCATGGACCAAAGTGTTCTCATCCATCTTCTTCATCAGAAGTCAGTCACTCAACTCACTGAAGGGTTTTAGGTATAGCAGTTACCTAAAACCTCTTTTAACCTTTCTGCTAAGATGCTTTTACTCAGGTGTGGCTACTGCATATCACTCTGGGCATTTGATCAAATAGTCTCTAAGGGTCTTTCCAGTACTAAACCCCTTTTGCTTTTGGTCCAGAACTGTGATTTCATTTATGTGTTGAGCTCCCCATGTGGAGACATGTGCTGGGCTGCTTAATAAATGTTTATTAATTGAATGAGTGATTGCAACTTCCTCAACTGATGCAGTTTGGGGTTCTGTAATGTCTACTTAAGTAAAGTGATTTGCCCATGGTCACATAACTAGTGTAAATCAGGGGCAAGACTTAAACCAAGTCTTCAGTCCACACTGCCTCTCCTAGATAAGAATAAGGATTAAGGATATTTATTTGGCTCTTTAAGATATTTGCAAAGGGTTTTTGCATATTTATCTTATTTAAGCCTTACAAAAACCCTGTGAGGTAAGTACTACAATTTTGATCCCATTTTACAGATAAGGAAACTGGCTTAAAGAGAAAAAGTTACTACTCAGTGGTTACTCAGCTAGTAAATCTCAGAGGTGGTTGATCCTATGAATCCATGACCTACCACAGCAGAAGGACCCCAGGGATAAACACTCTCCTTGCTGCATAAACAGGAAATTCACTCATGAAAGCTGGGAGGAATGAAGACTTTTAAGTCAGACAAGTGGTAAGTGCTTGTTATGTGCCAAAGCACTACCTGTTAAGGCAAAAACAGTCCCTGACCTCAAACTCACATTCTAAAGGGGAAGACAACTGAGAGATAACTGGATACATTCAAGAAATCTGCAGAAGAGATAGAAGATAGTTTTAGAGGAGAAGGCACTAGTAGCTAGGAAGGAGAAGGGCCAGAAAAGAACTCCTAAAGAAGCTGGAATATAAGCTGATTTTTGATAAAAACCAGGGAAACCAAGAGGCAAAGGTGAAGCAAGAGAGTATTTGGGCAAAAAGGACAACTAGTACAAAGATTTGGAGATAGGAGATAATGTATTCAGGGAACAGCAAATTGACCAGTGCTGGTTTGCTCATAGGGTATATGCAGGTGAATAAAGTGTAAGAAGATGGGAAAGGCAGGAATGGGCCAGGTTGTAAAGAGCTTTTATGCCAGAGGATTCTGGAGGTAATAGAGATCTCCCAGAATTTACTTAATAGAAGATGACATGGGCAGATCTATCCTTTAAAAGCTTTTAGATTTAGATTCTAGCGGCTTTAGGATGATCCATTGGAGTAAAAAACTTGAGGCAGAGGAGCCAGTTAGAAACCTATTGCAATGGCCCAAAGAGAGAGGTAATGAGAGCTTGAATTAGTATAGAGGCTATAAGAGAGCAGAGCAGGAGAAATATATATATATGAAAGATGTTATGATGGTTGAAACTACAAGGTTTGGCAACTGATGAAATGGGTAGGATCAGAGTGAATAGATGAGGATAACACTGAGATTGTAACCCTAGGTGGGTGCCCTCAATAGTAATAAGGATGTTTAGAAGAAAGGGTTTGGTTGGGAGAAAATGATCTCTGTTTTCGCCATTGTGTCAGAAGCAGAGAAAGGACTACAAAATGCTCAACCCTGGGACAGCATCTGTGTTCCCAAGCTATATACAACAAGACCAAGATCACTAATATTTATACACCACTTTAAAGTTGGCAAAAGATTTTACATGCAATAGCTAAGGTACATGTATCTTTACATACATTGTATATACATTCCCTGCCCCCTCCCTTCAGCAAGATTCCCACTGGAAAGACCACTAGTGGGACTTGAACTCAGAGGACTTTGCTGAGTCCCAGCTCAGATGTGTTATGACTTTTATTCTTAATCTCTCTGATTCTCAGTTTCCTGAAAAGGAAAATATATTACCTGCCTCACAGGGGACTTGTGAGAGGAAAAGACTAAACTGGCATGTTATTATTCCCCATTACTCACAGCACTTCTTCTCTGACTGTCTAAGATTAGTAGCCTTGATTTCATGACTGTTCTGTTCTGGGGCTGGCACCAGATTCTCAGACATGGCAGTTCAGTGACTCGAGGCCCCAGGTGGCTTCTGGAAGAGACAAGAAAGGTGAGAGGTAAAAGTACGTGAGAGAATGGAAGGAGCCAAGACATCCTTCTCCATTCCCCACCCCACCCCCCAAAAAATGCTACTAAGGGGAGAAAAAGAGACTTGGGCAATTAACAAGTAAGAAATTCGAAGCAACAAACACACACCCACTGGACCATCCAGAAAGAAATGCTAGATGGTTAACTCTGTGAACAGGAAGCTGGTCCATAAGGGGAAAACCAAAGGGTAACTAACAGGAAGGTAAGACAGCTTCAGCACTCCTCCAGGATTCCCAACACCCCTTCCAACCCAGGTCACCGACGCACTCATCCACACCACCAATGCTCCCGGGGCAAGGTGTTTCTAGATTTTAAGTGTAAACTGAGGCCCAAGGAGATTAAATTATTTCCCCAATATAACACAGCAGGACGAAGATTGATCTTTGATAGGAGACCAGGTGCTAACTACTCCTAACTCCGCAGACTCCTCCCCATTTGGGTTCCCCTTAGTAACTAGCCAGCCAGGAAAGGTAAGGAGGCTTGGACGAGCTTTCACGGTCTCCGTACGGCCTTCAAGGCTCCCCTTCCTTCCTCTTCCTTCTACCACTCCATGTATCTCTAGGGTTGCCGGCATCTAATATTTCCCCGCAGTCTGCAATGCACCGGCACCAAGGATCCCAGATTTATCATTCTCCAGGTTCTTTCTTACCCCAGTGCACTAATCGCCCCTTATCCCGCCTGGCCCCAGGCCCCATCCATCCTAGAGGCTGCGCAGCAACTGCTCACCTTAGTGATCCCAGTCTAGGACCAGCGAGTCCCGGGGGAACCCAACGGCACCACGGGCAGGGGCCGGACATGCAAATCACATTCAAATCAACTGCTCTAATGGCCCCGCCCATCCTGTGACCCCACCCCCACTGCGCGCGCCTTCACCTGGAGTCTACAGTAGACCAATCTGAGCCCGCAGAGTCTCAGGGGGCCGGACTCTTGCTGGAAATGATGACGACAGCACCAAGGAGGAGGAGGGGATGAGGAGAGGCTGGATCATATGCCCTCAGGTTACCTAGCTGGGCGGAGGATTGGCTACCCTGTTGCCGAGCAACCTGGGAGCTAGGGCTATTTAACAAGCACTGGGCTCTTTAAAGTCTCGCGAGAATAGCAAGTCAGTTTAGCTCCTCAATGAAATAAATTAAATGGATGTGCTCTGAGGGTGTGGTCTGATATTAACTCTTTTATTCCTGGGTCACAATGGAACTCAGTCAAAAAAATGTTGGTTGGTGTTGAACTGTAGTTTGGGGAATAGGCTTTGTTAAGACCAGATCCACATGATTATGGGATGGTCTTAATTTTCCTAAGATGTCTTTGGGGTGTTCCCTTCTCACTCTTCATTCACCCTCTGGCTGCTCGGGTCACCAAACTCCTGGGAGTGCCACCTCCTTAGATGATAACTCCAAAGAGCCATTAAAGTGGGAAGCTTAAATAGCTTTCTAGGGAACATGGTAACAAAGGAAAATGAGGAGTCCCAGACAGGAATAACAGTGAGGGGCTGATGCTTCACAATGGACAAAAGGGAAAGATCCAGCCAGGGCTAGGCTACCTAGATAAAGGACTTTGGCCTAAGGGGAGAAAACATTGGGAGAAAAGAGGTACTTAACAACCTGATGGGATTAACCCTCCCTCCCCCCCCCCCCATCTAAACTACTTTAAGATCTATTGTTAGTTAGAGACTCTGAGGTTGCACTTTCTCCTCAGGGAGGAACTCTTATGTGACAAGGTCAAATTTAGGGCTTTTCACCTTTAAGTCTTTTGTCTAGATCTCTTTTACCCTCATGACATTTCCCCCTTATATCAGATTTATTTGTGTCCCTCTTGTATACCCTCTCCCTCATTAGATCTTAAGTCAGGGGTCCCCAAACTTTATACACAGGGGGCCAATTCACTGTCCCTCAGACTGTTGGAGGGCTGGACTATTAAAAAAAAACAAACAAACCTATGTACAAATCTGTATACTGCTGTCTAGGATAGTGAAGGCTGCAGCACTGGCTGTGATGGGCCTGTCACACCTTGCACAGGCCCATCATGACTACCACTATACTGGGCAGCAGTATACACAGTGCAGAATCCCCTCCCCCAGATCACTGCTCACCATGCTGACATCTTTCTTTGTGCAGCCACATAATCCTTTGCAGGGAGGGGTGGGGCTCATTCTCATTCAGTTACTCTCAGAACAAGGCTCCACTCAAAGGATTATATCACTGGAAGTAGTACTATATGTGAGTGATGCCACACTTTGGGGTGCTGCCGCATACAGTGCTCCTCTCACTGACCACTAATGAAAGAGATGCCCCTTCCTGAAGTGCAGTGGGGGCTGAATAAATGGCCTCAGAGGACTGCATGTGGCCCATGGGCTGGGCTATAGTTTGTGGACCCCTGTCTTAAGTCATTGAGGACTGGGACTATGTAATTTTTCATTTTTCATATCCTTAAAGTATAATCCTTGCATCTAGTAGACAGTTTATGAATGCCTTTTTGAATTAAAGGTCGCATGTAGGAGCTACAGGAAGCACTGGACTTTGGCATCCTAGTGACAGTCCTTTTCACTCTAAGAAGACCAAAATGACATCACTAGTGATGTCTTTTGACTCTGGAATAAACTGGTTTTAAGTGAGGCAGAGTTGCACAAAGTCATCAGCTTCAGTGTCTCTTCCACAGTCATCCAAGTCCAGTGGCAAAATAAAAGTCAAGACAACTGATGATAGCCTTGGACTCAGTGAATGAACTTGGAATCTTTGGTGCTTCTAGTTCTTAAGTGCTCCATAGCACCACCTTCTGGCACCTTCATGGCCCATTGGAACAAATTGCCTCCACCTATTCCACCAGGGAAATCTTCACATGCCTAGGGTAGGCACCTTCCTAAATCACTGACCAGTTTGATGCCTCATGGTTATCCTTAATCTGGTTTATCCTATATGCCTAGACAGTTTTACTGGGGTGTGGCTGTCCAAGCATGCTATAGTTTCTTGAAGCCACAGGTGAGAGCTGGGTGGCAGGTAGGTTGAGTAGCCCTAAAAAGGGCTTGGCAATCCCTCACACCAGAGTCAAAGGGGAGACCCCTTTGTTAACCACCTGCTATTCTTTATAGATCTTTTGTCTTTGTGCCTTTGTAGTCTGTCCCATGCCTGGAACTCACTCTCTCTGCTCTTTCATCCCCTTGTAATCCCTTTTTGTGTCATTTTCCTGCCAAGCACAGATGAAGTGGTATATCCTAATGACTCCTCATTATCCCAGCAGCTGATGTCTCCCACCCAATTATTATGTATTTATCATGTTAACTTTCTATTTCTCTGAGAATATGTTGTCTCAACCCCCCCCCCATATAAAGTCATTGAGTAAAAGAATTGTTTAACTGTTGGTTCTGTGTAACCTTGAATCTAATATATAGTCTTAAAAATGCTTGTTGTTTTGATCAAAATGAAAAGTACATAATTAATAGTAAATAATACATTGAACTTGAAGACTCCTTGACCAGGTTTCAAATTTTGTCTCTGATACTTAGTAGCTATGACTATAGCCAAGTTACTTTATTGTCATGTGAAATGAGATCAATACCAACAATAATAATAACTAGTATTTGCATAGGATTTAAAGGTTTGTAAAGCTTTTTTACCTATGTAAACTCATTCTATCCCCGCCATAACCCTGGGAGTTGGGTGCTATTTTTAACCCCGTTTTGCAGATGAAAAAATGAAACAGACAGAAATTATATGATTTGCCCAGTGTTATACAGCTTGTGTCTGAGGCTGAATTTGAACTCAGATCTTTTTCACTCCAGATACTACCCAACTATGCCATCTCTCTGCCTTAATAATAATGACACATTACTAACCATATACATTATGTAATATAACATGTAGTATTTATATTACCATCTATAAATATAATATATCCTATATATTTTATATATAATACACAATATGAATGTGTTATATGTAAGGTACAATATGTAAATCATAAAACACATATGACAATAATTGACATATTATTGATTAATATATCGAATGTATAATAGATGTGATTATATTGGTAAGTATTTATATGCTTATGACATTTAAATAAGTATATTGAAAATGTTCCATATGCATATGTTCTTTATTTTATATACTTATACAATTTATATAATATATAGGTATTGCTATACAATATATAATACTATATATGAGATTATTACATTATAATATCAATTAATAACATTAGAATATTGTTATCATCATTATTATTAAGCAGCTAGATATGTGATATGACAGTGCTGGGTATGGAGTCAGGAAGAATTATATATTATTGTGTAATATATACACAGAATAATAGATTTATACTAATATTTTATTATATGTATATCATATGATATATTTATTATTATTATTATTTTACATATTGCCTAGTCCAAGGTAATACCCAAGCATTTGGTGGTGCAGTGTGTAGAACAACAGACTCAAGTCAGTAAGATCTGTGTTCAAATCTGGTCTCAAACACTAGCTATGTGACATTAGGTAAGTCACACACACACACACACACACACACAAAGCCCTCTGCCTGCCTCAGTTTCCCCATAGGGGAGTAATAGCCTCTACCTCTCAGGGTCATGAGAATTAAATTAGATAATTGTAAAGCCCTCGGTGCTTGGCACATAGTAAATATTATACATGTACGTGGGTGTGGATACATATGCTGTATTTATATAAATGTTACAGTGTTATTATTATAAGTGTGTAAATCTCTTTTTAAATGCTGAAGTACCCGGTATGAAAACTGTTAGCATCGCTTCCCGAAACGTGTACTTTTGTTCTTTACAGGTTACATTTGGGCTTCAAGGGCCAGACATCCCACGCGTTTCCTTTAGATGTGGCAAGTTACCTCGTGCTGTTTACTCTACATTGGGGTGTAAAGAAACCTTTGGTCCACGGAAAGAGGGTGAGTCAGTGTTTGGAGAAGCCACCAGCTTCTGACGAAGCCCTAAGGCCCTTCCTCCCTCCATTCCTTTGTTCTCGGTCGGCAGATTCTTTTCGTTCTTGCCTAGTTAAGTGTCAGACGTGGTTAGGTCCAGTTCTGACCTCTTAACAAGTATGAAGGGACATTCCAATCTATTGGGGGAGCGTGTCCTCCCGCCGGCCTCCCCCCCGAGGGGATGCAAGCCTTTCCGGCGGGAAGACATCCGGGTGACACGATATTGGCTCTCACAGCCATCCAACCGGTTGTGCATCCTAGGATGGAGGAAGGATCGGCAGCGCGAGAGTGGGAGGAAAAAAGGGTGTGGCTCCTTTAAGAATATCCGATCTCCCAAGAGGGTTCTGATCAGAGCCGGTGGAAATCTCGCGAGCACATGCCCCTCTGGAGGGCGGGGAAAGGGGGCGTGGCGACTTCTCGCGATGTTTATCCCAGCGAGGGGGCGACCATTTTGGTTTCCATCCGCCGGCCGGTTGCCCCGGCGGCGGCGTCTCCCTCCGTCCGGCAGTGTCCCAGGCAGGCCCCGGGAGGTGTCCGGCGGGAGGGTGGACGCGATGTGGCGGCTCCGCTGCAAGGCCAAGAACGGCACCCACGTCCTGCAGGGCCTTTCGAGCCGGTCCCGCGTGCGGGAGCTCGAGGGCCAAATAGCCGCCCTCACCGGGATCGCCCCCGGCGGGCAGCGGATCCTTGTCGGCTTCCCCCCGGAGTGCCTGGACCTTAGCAACGGGGAGACCGTGCTAGGAGACCTGCCTATCCAGTCGGGTAAGGGCTCTGGACCTCGGGGGGATCCTCCGAGAAGAGGAGGAGAGGGCTTGGGCTCATGTCAGGGCCCTGGAGGGAGTGCTCCTGCGGGCGGGCTGGGGCACGGGACCCCCAGGAGCAGACCCCGGGCTCGGGGAAGAGCCAGGAGGAGTCCTGACTGCCTCTTAGAGTACTGGCTAGGGAGGCAGGGCCTCGGATGCTTATGCCCCATTTGATAGGTGGGGAAACTGAGGGCTCAGCCAGGTGGCCCAAGGACACTGGGACAGAACTGACCTCCTCCTCCAATCTGCCCACCCGAACGTTGGGGGCCGCCAGTGTCGCCGTTCATTCATTCTCTCTCCTTCCCCAGAATTTTACCAGTGTAGGAACTTCTTGCTGCTCCCTTTTCTTCTTCGGAGCATCTTTTCGTGGACCAGGTCCCAAAGTTCTCTCTCCTCCCACCCCCAGTAAAGAAACGGGGAGATGGGAAAGGGGAAGGAGAGGGTTAGTGGGGGGAGGTTATGCTTTTATCTGCCAAATGTTCCGGGTTTAAGTAATTTCTATATTCTTTCTTATAGGTACGAGGTTATTCTAAGATTATTTTTAGCATGATGACATTTTAAGCCCTCCTTTAAAAAGCCCTTTTCCGCCCTCACCAATAGCAATTATTTCTGTTGACAAATGAAACCTGAAGAGCAACTTCTCTAATTAGCACCTTACTGTTGTTGTGTCAAAAACTCTGTAAACAGAACAGCCTAGTCAATATCTTGCTTTCAGTGCACCCCCTAGTGGTCCTAAGTAAGAATTCTTTTTGCTTCTCTGATTCTGTTCTCTTTATTTTAAGTAAGTTGTAAAATACCTGATTCTATGTTCGAAGGGACCTAGGAGGCTTTCTAATTCTTCTCTGATGCCTCATTTGGAGGTGACCCTGAGTTCCTAAAAGGTATGCCAAGCTGGAAAGATTTTGAATATTTGCTCAGGGACAGCTGGTCTGGCTGTTTTTTGGGGGGTTGGGGATGGGTTGTGAGGACCAGGCTAAGCCAAGTTCAGAGAGACTTCTCACTACATTGGCTTGAGATGGACAATTTTTTTTTGCTTACAACAATTCTTTTAGATTATCTTTTAAATTTTAGAGGATTTTCAATCAGCATCCAACTCACATTAATAATAATGGTAACAATAATGACAACAGCTAACATACATATGAGTATTGTGTGCCAGGACCTGCTCTAATCGGTTTACAATTATTATCTCATTTGAACCTCTCAACAACTTGGAGGTAGAGTACTATTGTTATCCCCATTTTACAGATAAGGAAGCTGAGGCAAACAGTGGTTAAATGACTTGCCCAGGGACACAGAGCCAATAGGTGTCTAAGGCTAGATTTGAATTTAGATCTTCTGACTCTATGCCAAGTGCTCTATCCACTGCCTCATATACTAATGAAGTTATAGACTGTGTGAAAAATTTTTGCTTTTGATCCTTTCTTACATGGAGCCATAAATGATGTATTAGGTGTAGCCAAATTCCCTTGACTAAGTTGAGAAAAATCATGAATTGAAACAAAACAAACAACAGTAACCTAAGAAAGATACTGAAAGGAATGGATGCTTACTAGTTACTTTTTTACAAAATAGTTATATCAGTAACTTAATGTTTATACTTTAATTCCTACTTGTAATTTACAGATTGGCTAGTGGGCTATATTTCATCTAAATATTCCTCTGCAGTTCTGGATGTGCTTTATTTTTAACAGGTGATACCCTGATCATCGAAGAGGACAAAACCAAGCATAAGACTTCATCTTCTGCAGTTACAAAACATGGTGCTCATACTTCGTTCAGGGAAGTTTTGCCTGTGCTTACCAGGACTGTGGTCCCAGCAGATAACTCTTGCCTCTTCACCAGTGTGTACTATGTAGTTGAAGGGGGAGTTTTGGATCCAGCTTGTGCCCCTGAGATGCGAAATCTTATAGCAGAGATAGTAGCAAGTGATCCAGAATTCTATTGTGAGGCATTATTGGGAAAAACAAATCAAGAATACTGTGACTGGATTAGAAGAGATGACACTTGGGGAGGAGCTATTGAGATATCCATTTTGTCAAAGTTTTATCAATGTGAAATTTGTGTAGTGGACACTCAGACAGTCAGAATCGACCGTTTTGGGGAAGATGCTGGTTACACCAAAAGGGTACTACTAATTTATGATGGCATCCACTATGATCCACTTCAGCGAAACTTCCCTGACCCAGACAGTCCTCCCTTGACCATCTTTTCCTCCAATGATGACATTGTTCTTGCACAAGCATTGGAACTGGCAGATGAAGCTAGAAGAAAGAGGCAGTTTACTGATGTAAACCGGTTCACCTTGAGATGCATGGTGTGCCAAAAGGGGTTAACCGGACAAGCAGAAGCAAGGGAACATGCCAAGGAGACTGGCCATACCAACTTTGGAGAGGTGTGATCTATGCAGGAGGAAGCATTGTCTACTACCTCAGTCATCCAGAAGGCTCTGGGTTTTCCAATAAGCTCTCTGTAAACCTAAAAGACAAAAGGACATAATGCTTGAAACACCCTTTATACTTAAGACAATGAAGACACTAGGATTCCTTGTTAAGATTAAAATTAGTGTGCAAGTTTACAGATCTGTGTCTACAGTGGTGATACATGCTCTCTTCCTGCCAGGTGTGACAGTGAGTGGTGCTTCTCACTTGCATTTGTGCCCTGAACCTAGCCTGAAGAGAGTTTTTCATATAAGCTAGCACTGAGCAGCATTAGCTAATAGAAGAATACAACTGGCACATTTGGGGGTAATGTGGAAGGCTTCATGTGACACCACTGCATATACACACAACAGTGTCTAGAGCAACTTAAACCTTTGAATAACACTGAGTTTGAAAACAATACTCCTTTCTAAATTATGACTCCAGTTAAGGAGCAATTCCCTAAATGACTGCAGGGTGGTCAGCCTGATTTTATGCTGAAAGTTGGTAGACTTTTCATATTTGCAAATACTTTGCAAGGTATAAGTACGTTACATAAGCAGTTTCTACAGGGATGACAACTACTTCCTGTGAGTGTTATCTCAAAAATTGAATCTGACAGTGCCCTGTTTAAGATTTATAGTATATAAAAGTAGAATGTAGGGGATAAGGTGCCTAAATTCATAACTATGGTGAAGGAGCTGACTGAAGTTTTAAAAGACCAGCATCCTTGTTTTAACTTAATTTTTATTAGCTAATAACTTATTGGATAAGATTTTTAAATTAAGCATAGCTTTAAAAAAACAAGACGCTTTTAATTGAAGTTCCTTAAAATTCAAGTATTCAAACTTTGCAAAAGATGTTTGGTTTGTTTTTTATCTTCTGTGTGTTTAATTTCTTCTGCTTTTTATTAATACTTTTATCTATTGAAATTTTTTTTAAGCTGAAATGACCTGGTAAAGTTTGGATTCTTATTGTAATGACCATTCCTTACTTAAGTATTTGTTTTTGTGTTAGTTACACAGGACTACTAATTTTGAATTGTTGCTAGCCTTAGCACCACAGAAAAGCAATATCCTTATGCAATTTCTTTAGACTAGCATTTTTAAATTTCCATCTTTTTTTTTCTCATTTTGCCCTTTGAACATTTTTGAGGTACTTAGAGTAATGTTGACTAGGTTATTTTGGAGGAAGAAAGTAAGCTATTGTGTCTCTAAAATATAGAAACAATAACAAATCCTTGTTTTACTAAGCTATCTCAGAATTTTCCTTGTTCTCTACCTTAGATGTGTACCCTATTGCTTGTTGGACTAAATCAACTAGGCACCCTCTTAGAAACTGATATAAGGTCTCCTAAATAAACTTGTCTACTACCTCTTTCATAATCCTACTTTATGATCAGGGATGTTCAATCAAAATGAATATAACACATTGTACAACCTCATGAGGTTTATTGTTTTTGAAGTTCTTGTCCTATTAATCTTGATCTGTTTGGGTATAGTTAAGGGTCTGGCAAGCAAATTGCATATTTTAACTGAAAGCACTTAAATGTCACCTTGAGCCCATTATTTGGTTGATCTTTTGAATTAGAGAAATATTTTTTTTTCATTCTTAGGATGAGCGTTTAAAGCATTGTGAACTATTCAGCAAACAGTTATTAAGCATCTAATATGTGAAAGACCTTGTTAGGCACCCTGCCCCAACAGTGGTTACATTTTGGTGGAAATTTTAAGAAAAGTTACCTTTATTTCAGGAATAATTAAGAAAATGGGCTCTAATTCATTAAAAATTGAGTATCTTTTGTTTATATAGCTCTTTTCAAGGTATAAGTTGCTCTTAAGATTAGGAAAAGTCTTAATAGTGTTTATTTTTCCATTTTACTGAGCCTTAACAACAAAAACAGCACTTGTGAGTTTGCCATGTTTGTAAGTCATGGGCCATTCAACTGAAAATGGTATAAAGTCCACATCTATTTGTCTTTTGGCCTGTGTTGTTGTTGATTATTTCTCAATCTCATTTTAGTTTGCTAAGAAACTTGATTAGAGAAATAAATGTTGTTATAACCAAGGAATTTAGAAGTGTATCATCAGCATTCATTCTTTAGATTGAAGTTTCTTATACAATTGTGCATCCTTTTCTATCAGAAAACTTACTTTTACTTTCTGGTGATATCAGATGTCAGGCTTAATCAATTTGTCTCAAGATCTTTTAGATTTAGACTACATAGGGTGATCCTTTGCCTTTGTATAAATTCCTGTCACTCTGAATTTTGATGCTGTACTATACAAACAGTAAATTATTTTTTTTAAATGGAAAGCAAAACTCTTTGCTGATATTGCACAGAAATTAAATTCAAGTGGTTTTGTTTACATTTTAAGTTAATTACTTTTTTCATACCAAGTGTCAAATATTTATTCAGGGAACTTTGTTTTAACTTTTAAATCTTCTGTTAGGCTATCCCATATTATTTGGGAACTGATACTCATAATTGTTAGGGTTTTCATTGTTTAACATTTGCCAAAAGTTAATACAGTTGTGACTTTAGTGGCACCATATACCTAGAAAATGTATGATGAAGTACTATTCCTACTTCATTCCACTTCTATTAATATTAATTTAAATTCTAACTTTTTGTTCTAAAATCAAGCTTATATGGTATTCTAAATTTAAGATTTTGTGAGTATAATACTTGACTAAATTAACTGCTTAGTCTGAATAAACTTGAGTGTTATAAAATCTTGAAAATCTTCTGATTTAGCTATTTCAGAGGAAACCTTGTCCTGATATGTTTGCACTTGAACTTAATGGGAAAGTCCTATTCATTCATTTTCCAGATACTAAAATCAGAAGGCCTTTGACATTAGAAGGTAGTTGTGAATAACTACTCTCATTTGCCTTGCTTTTGAATCCATGCTTTTAAATCCAGTGATTAGCTGTAGTGCTCCCTAGATGGCTAATCAACCTTTCATTATCACAATTTTGTGATGGATTATCTACAGATATCACTAATAATAACATCATTAGTAATAAACCCTATTAGGATATTAGTTGATTCCTTGAGGACCTGATTTCCAGCCTTAGCTCTTGACCTGACTTTTCTTCCTCAATGAAAAACAGGAGTCATTGGAAGGATAGTATTGAAATCTCAATTGAATGCTGCCTTGATTTAGAATTTTCTTTTTAGTGATTTTAGCTTGACCGCTGTGGTGAGAGTCAGTATAGTTGTGTAGCTCTTTATCTCTTGGGGGCCCAAACCCCAGCAAAAGAAAGCCACCCTGCCCTTTTCCAGAAAGCAAGTGGCATTTTTTCCCTCTCAAAGGATCATAGAATTTAGTGTTCAAAGGGAACCTTAGAGATCATTTAGTCCAATTCCCTCATTTTACAAATGAGTGTAAAAGGATTTTATACAAGGTCACACAGGTAGCAAGTGATAGATACTGGATTCAAACCCAAATCTTAATTCCAAATTCTTTCCACTACACCAAGCTGTCTCACTTTGTATGCCTTGAATATGTCCATGTATACCTCACTGTGCTAACTGTCCTCCATGTTTCATAGAGCCTGGTACATGGGTATTTGACAAGTTGACCTGGCTAGCATGTTTATTTCAAACTTTTCCTTAGATTTATTGCATGGCTGCACTAAACTTTTTTAAAAAATCCTTCTAATTAATTATAATGGGGAAGATACAAGTTGACATGAGAATTTTTTATAACTAATCATGTGGCCTTCATGAGCAGTTTTCATGTATTCAGAATCACACCTGGTAATTATTTGCAGCACTTTAAAACTTGTAAAACAAAGTTTACATGTTCCCTCCAAGATCCTCATTAAGACCAATAAATGTATGTATCAAGCTACCAATAATCAGCTCTTTTCTTCTACCTATATGTATTGTACTTCAGTAACAACATTCTCTTATTGTATTAACATTCCATTTCAGTAGCTATTAGGAGCATGCTGTGACCTAGCATTCAAAGTGTTTCTTAATACACTACTATAATGTGATTGTTCTTGTACCTTTTTACAATACAGTATTCAAGTTTATTCTTTCTGTGCAGACAGCTGAGGCAACTGCTCTGAAAAGAATAGATTATTAAAATCTTTATTCTTTTTTAAAGCCAAGTGAAAAGATCTTTTGGGGGTGGGGTGCTGGGAGGGATTTGAATATTAGTAGACTTGAAAGTTTCATTTTATTTATAGGCTGTTGTGTCTTTTAATATCTATAAATATAAGTGAAACAAATATTCATTTGAATAAGCTATAAGATCCTGACTAAGGTTTTGAATAAGTTTGGGAATTAAAGTTAATTTAAAGAGATGAGATAAGATATGCTAAATTACCTGTTTAATTGCTGCAAATAGTACTCTGGCAATAATTTTTAAACATCCAGTTTACAAAGTATGTAGAACTCTTGATTGTGAAACAGAATTTGGTGGTCTTTTCATTGTCAGGGTTTTTTTTTTCCTCCAGACTTTTGATTTTGTCAATGTAAGGAATTGCTTGCCTTTTACTGATGAGAATCTATAATTTATAGTCTTAAAGCATTGCTTGGGAGCAATTAAAAAGTTTAATGACACATCCAAGGTCACACAGTCAATATATATCAGGAGAGAATTAAACTCAGGTCCTCCTGACTCAAAGGACTGTTCTCCATCCCCTATTACACAACAGTTTTAGCAAGTTAAACAGTAACATTTGTTCAAAAGATTTCTCCCCTTATTAATAAACAAAGTTGCACTGTTTTTGTTTACCATGTCAGCATTTAGTTCATTGATTCTAATTTTGTGTGGGTGCTAATTAAGATTTTCAACTGTGTGAATTTAAAGGTTAGCTTATTGTAGCAACTTTTTTTAGGGGTCAGTGAAGAAAGAGGAGGAGGATTTTTACCAAAACAAAAGAGAATTCAGTCTGGAATGGATGAATTCCTTATACTCACTGAATAATGCTTTTTTAGAAAGATGAGTATTTCAGGCCATCAGGAGAGCAATAAATTGTGTTGAACCACCCATGTCTCTCAGTGGTTGCTTTTTAGTAAAGAGGACCACATGGAAAACTTTGCAATTAAAACATAGTTACATTTAAATATTTACTATGATGCCTTTTTGTATTTCTGCCCTTTTCCAAAAGGCAAAATCAAACCAAGTGTAGGTCATGGGGTTGGGGGGAAGACATAGTTGAATGATAGGAATAATAGACTATAGCTTCTAATACTAAGTTAAATTTAAGGAAATCTTAGGGCATAGGATTTCTATTAACGTTATATGAAAACTTTGTAATGAATATAGCATATGTATTTTGAAGCTCATGAGCTCCATAAAAGTTCAGGTAGCTTAATTCTTTTGAATTTTCTAATTTACCTCTGTGCCATATAGCATATTAAGGGAAATTCCACATTCTTAGCAAAGCTGTAATGGTGGCTTTGAAGAAGGGGAGGCCCCATTTTTCTAGCAACTTAATTTAGTCTTGGTTCTTATTAGGAAATATACTTAGGAAGCAGTATGTACCAACAAGAAATTACAGTGAAGGATGATTCGAAAATTAGAAATGGAGGCTTAAGAAACCCGATAAATGGAATTGGTTAGGAAAGACTGCCACGTGGCACTACTTTAGAACATGTCTTAAAAGAGCAGTAGAAACTTAAACCAGGGGTCAGTTTTGTACACTTTTTCTTTAATTAAAATTATTTTCTTCTGGAAGATTGATAATTTTGCCTCTTGTTTTGACTTGGCTAATTCAGATTGTTTTCCCCACTAAGATCTTTAATATGCTGCTACCACGAAAATGTCTTGTACCATCGAATAACCTTTATGTAACTTTGACATTGCCAAGATGCTTTGATTTTATTTATAAAGTTGTATGATTTTAAATAACTGAAAGCTGTGTGTATGTAGTGACTTGTTATGAAAGAATTAAATAAAGAATTAAAGTGTTTGTCAGTTGTTATTGTTTTTGCTACTAATAAGCTGCTATCCCCAAACCAAAATATCTTTTTGTTTATCAAAAGTCAATAGACTGGAGGCAGCAGGTGGCTCAGCAGATAGAGAGCCAGGCCTAGAGATGGGTGGGGCCAGGTTCAAATGTGGCCTCAGATATTTCCTAGCTTTATAATCCTGGGCAAGTCACTTAGTACCCGTTGCCTGGGTCTTACCACACTTCTGCTTTTGAACCAATACATAGTATTGATTCTAAGATGGAAAGCAAGAGTTTTAAAAAAAAAACAAACCACAGCTTTGACCTATGAACTGTATTCTACCAAAATTTAGAGAAAAGTTAATGACTTTCTGAACTGTTTCTTTCATTTGACACCAGGGGTATTTGATACTTCTAGTAACTCTTAATTCCTCGCATTTTCTGAAAGTGGTCATTGCTGAAATGTTTAAGTGAAGAGGAGGGACATACTGCTTGCTTCTTTAAGAAGCACATGAAGGTATGAATGTCACAAAAACACAGGGACATGAATCAGTCTGAGGACTAAAACATTTAGTTATTGCATAGGATAATGGTCAGTTTTACACTAATTTTGAACATTAGACTTAATTGTCAGCTCAGGGAATTTATTTGCCAAAGGACTATAATTTATTAGGAACTTGCCCACCTTAGTGATTCTCATATATGCAGGGTAGATTAACCCACCTTTTCCTACCTAGTGGTATTGAAATTGCCACAGGAATAGGAGATAGGATGTGGACCTGTGATTACCTCTACCATTGCAGGCTTGCTGCCTTCCACAGTCTTTTAAGATTTTCCTAGAACATTCAGGTTAACAGCATCTTTAACCTTTTGTTTTGTTTTGTGTTGCAGATCCTTTTGGTAGGCTGTTGAAACCTATGGATCCCTTTTTAGAATAATGTTTTTTTTTTTAATTCATAATTGAAGGAAATAAAATTTTTGGTAACTTAGCAGAAAAATAGATTGGAAATAGAAAAGTCATCTACAATGTTAATACAGTTTGGAGATGAGAGAACCAGGGGATATTTAGCCTGGAGAAAGAACATACATAATATAACTGTCTTCAGGTATTTGAAGGGCTGGCATGTGGAAGGCGAATTCAACTTGTTCCCTTTATTCCCACATTACAAATCTATGAACAGTGGATAAAATGGTAGTGGACAAATTTCAGCCCATTCTGAGAAGAACTTTCCTTATCAGAGCTTTATACAAGTCAAATGCTATCTGACAAGGTAGTTTTCTTCCTAGGGTTCTTCAAACAAAAGGTGAATGAATACTTCGATATATTGTAGAGAAAAATCTTATGAATAGAATTAGTTACCCTCTGAGGTACTTTCTATAATAGTTAACATTTATAGAGCACTTATTATGTTCCAAGCACTGTGCTAAGACTTGATCCTTACAATGTTGGGGGGTGGGGTATACCCATTTTACAGAGATGGCAGTCTTCCCTGAATACCCCAAATTATGGGATAGATTATAAGACAAGGAATAATGAGAGATAGACATTCAATAACCCAGTGTTAAAGAAAGTTGAAAACAAATTATTTAGGAAAGTAGTCCCTGTTTGATAAGAATTGCTGGGAAAACTGAAGTAGTTTGGCAAAAATTACATTTAGGCCAACACTTTACACCATATAGGAAAAAAAATGGAAACTTCCCAATAAACATAGGAGGATACTCATTCTCGCTGCTATTTTATGTAATTCTAGAAATGCATTTAATGATAAACATAGAACAAAAGAAGTATATTAAAGGTATAAAGACAGGCAAAGAGGAAATAAAACTCCTTATTTTGTTGATTTGAATTATTTAGAAAATCCTAGGGAACCGTCAAAGAAACTAATTTTAGACAATACTTCAGCAAAGTTTCAGGCTTTAAATTAAACCCAATAAAATCCACATTTCTCTATAATAACAGCAAAACCCAAAAGGAAATACCAATCAAGATAACTACAAAATGCATAAAATATTTGGGAGTCAATCAATCAAAGCATATTTAATACCTATACAAGATAATCCTTAAAGAAGAAAAGACCACTTAAATAGTAGAAGGAATATTCAGTGCCCATGCCAATGCCATGCCAACATAATAAAATGATAATACTATGGAAGTTAATTTACTTTTATATGATGCCTATCAAACTATCATAGGGATAATTTATAGAACTAGATAAAATAGTAACAAAGTTCATTTCAAAAACATAAGATCTAAAATATTAAAAGAAAAAAATTTTTAAGTAGCAATGAAAGGGGAGCACCATTACTAGACTACAACTATTAATGAAGCACTAACTGTCAAAATCACTTGGTTAAAAAACTAAAAAGCTGATAAATAATGGAATATTATTCATCTTTCATTTTCCAAAAATACCATTGACCTCACAGGTTTATGTCTTGACTTGTGCTTAAATTGCGATTTAAATGAGGCAGGGATACACAAAGTCATCAGCCTCATTCTCTCTTTCAGAGTCATCAAAGTCCAGTGGCAAGACAAAAATTAGAATGACTGGAGATAGTCTGAAATGCAGTAAATAACCTTGGTATCTTCTATATTTGACCAAACTCCAAGTGCTCCACAGCACCTGTTTCAACTGCCTTCATGGCCTTTGGCACAAATTGTTCTCATTGACCTATTCTGCCAGGAGAAGTATTCAAATGTTTGGGGAAGACATACTCACCTAACTTACTGATGAGTTTTGAGACTTATTGATTACCTTCAGATTGGTTTAGGTCACCTGCCAAGATGGTTTTACTGGAGTTTTATGGCAACTGCCCATACTATAGCTACTACATCATCTTGGAGCCACAGATAAAGTTGAGTGATAGGTGGACACCAAAGTAGGCTCTGCAAGCCCTCATACAAAGATGCTTGTCTTCCCTGATCACCCCATATATCCTAAATAGTGGGATAGAGTATAAGATGAGGTAGAATGAGACATTCAATAACCTAGCATTCAAGAAAGATGAAAACAAATTATTCAGGAAAAGTACTCCCTACTTGGTAAGAATTGCTGTAAAGTAGTCTAGAAGAAATTAAGCTTAGGCCAACACTTTACCCCATATCAATAAATTAAAGATCACAGCATAAAAAATTAGAAGAGACCAAAAACAGAGAAAGAAAACTATAGGCCAATCTCCCTAATGAATATAGATGCAAAAATCTTAAATAGGATACTAGCAAAAAGACTCCAGCAAGTGATTAGAAGGGTCATCCACCATGATCAAGTAGGATTCATACCAGGGATGCAGGGCTGGTTCAACATTAGGAAAATTATCCACATAATTGACCACATCAACAAGCAAACCAACAAGAATCACATGATTATCTCAATAGATGCAGAAAAAGCCTTTGATAAAATACAACACCCATTCCTACTAAAAACACTAGAAAGCATAGGAATAGAAGGGTCATTCCTAAAAATAATAAACAGTATATATCTAAAACCATCAGCTAATATCATCTTCAATGGGGATAAACTAAATCCATTCCCATTAAGATCAGGAGTGAAACAAGGATGCCCATTATCACCTCTATTATTTGACATTGTATTAGAAACACTAGCAGTAGCAATTAGAGAAGAAAAAGAAATTGAAGGCATCAAAATAGGCAAGGAGGAGACCAAATTATCACTCTTTGCAGATGACATGATGGTCTACTTAAAGAATCCTAGAGATTCAACCAAAAAGCTAATTGAAATAATCAACAACTTTAGCAAAGTTGCAGGATACAAAATAAACCCACATAAGTCATCAGCATTTTTATATAATTCCAACACAGCTCAGCAGCAAGAACTAGAAAGAGAAATCCCATTCAAAATTACCCAAGACAAAATAAAATACTTAGGAATCTATCTCCCGAGACAAACACAGGATCTATATGAACACAACTACAAAACACTTTCCACACAACTAAAACTAGACTTGAACAATTGGAAGAACATTAACTGCTCATGGGTAGGACGAGCCAATATAATAAAAATGACCATCCTACCCAAACTCATCTATCTATTTAGTGCCATACCCATCGAACTCCCAAAAATTTTTTTTACTGATTTAGAAAAAAACATAACAAAGTTCATTTGGAAGAACAAAAGATCAAGGATACCCAGGGAATTAATGAAAAAAAATACAAAGGAAGGGGGTTTTGCAGTCCCAGATCTCAGACTATATTATAAAGCAGCGGTCATCAAAACAATTTGGTACTGGCTAAGAGACAGAAAGGAGGATCAGTGGAATAGACTGGGGGCAAGCAACCTCAGCAAGACAGTATATGACAAACCCAAAGATCCCAGCTTTTGGGACAAAAATCCACTATTTCATAAAAACTGTTGGGAAAATTGGAGGACAGTGTGGGAAAGATTAGGCTTAGATCAACACCTCACACCCTACACCAAGATAAATTCAAAATGGATGAATGACTTGAACATAAAGAAGGAAACTATAAGAAAATTAGGCGAACACAGAATAGTATACATGTCAGACCTTTGGGAAGGGAAATACTTCAAAACCAAGCAAGAATTAGAAAGAATTACAAAATGCAAAATAAATAATCTGGATTACATCAAATTAAAAAGTTTTTGTACAAACAAAACCAATGTAACCAAAATCAGAAGGGTAGCAACAAATTGGGAAACAATCTTCATAAAAACCTCTGACAAGGGTTTAATTACTAAAATTTATAAAGAACTAAATCAATTGTACAAAAAATCAAGCCATTCTCCAATTGACAAATGGGCAAGGGACATGAACAGGCAATTCTCAGCCAAAGAAATCAAAACTATTAATAAGCACATGAAAAAGTGCTCTACATCTCTTATAATCAGAGAGATGCAAATCAAAACAACTCTGAGGTATCATCTCACACCTAGCAGATTGGCTAACATGACAGCTATGCAAAGTAATGAATGCTGGAGGGGATGTGGCAAAGTGGGGACATTAATTCATTGCTGGTGGAGTTGTGAATTGATCCAACCATTCTGGAGGGCAATTTGGAACTATGCCCAAAGGGCGATAAAAGACTGTCTGCCCTTTGATCCAGCCATAGCACTGCTGGGCTTGTACCCCAAAGAGATAATGGACAAAAAGACTTGTACAAAAATATTCATAGCTGCGCTCTTTGTGGTGGCCAAAAATTGGAAAATGAGGGGATGCCCCTCAATTGGGGAATGGCTGAACAAATTGTGGTATATGTTGGTGATGGAATACTATTGTGCTAAAAGGAATAATAAAGTGGAGGAATTCCATGTGAACTGGAACAACCTCCAGGAAGTGATG
Organism: Monodelphis domestica; assembly: GCF_027887165.1. Lineage (NCBI taxonomy): Eukaryota > Metazoa > Chordata > Mammalia > Didelphimorphia > Didelphidae > Monodelphis > Monodelphis domestica. The sequence goes on along the minus strand of NC_077228.1, from coordinate 112,370,211 downwards.
CAGAGCGAAAGGAGCAGAACCAGGAAAACATTATACACAGAGACTAATACATTGTGGTACAATCGAAGGTGATGGACTTCTCCATAAGTATCAATGCAATTTCCCTGAACAATCTGCAGGGATCTAAAAAAAAAATACTACCCACAAGCAGAGGATAAACTGTGGGAGTAAAAACACCGCTGAAAAGCAACTGCTTGACCACAGGGTTGGAGGAGATAAGACCGAGGAGAGACTCTAAATGAACACTATAATGCAAACTCCAACATCAGGGAAATGGGTTCGAGTCAAGAACACATGTGATAACCAGTGGAATCATGCGTCGGCTATGGGAGAGGGAAAGGCGGGGGGGGGGGGGGGGGGGGAGGGGAGGGGAGGAAAAGAAAACGATCTTTGTTTCCAGTGAATAATGTATGAAAACGACCAAATAAATTAATATTAAAATTAAAAAAAAAAATTAGAAGAGAAGCAGATTGTCTGTTTTTTCTAGTTGAATAGATGGATTTTTTAATTTTTTAAATTATTATTTTTCAATAAAGCATTTGTTTTCTTTTCACCTTCCCCCCTTCGAGGGAGGGGGGAACACAGCAATGAAAACTTAATGTATAGTCAGGGAAAACAAGGTCTCATATTGACTAAATCTTGACTCCATTGCTTTTCTATCAGGAGGTGCAGAGAATCCTTCATCAATGGTTTTATGAAATCATAGTTGATCATTGAACTGATCGAAGTTCTTAAGTCTTTCAAAGTTTTGTCTAAATAATTTTGTTATGACAGTACAAAACATTCTCCTGATGGTGCTAATTTCATTCTGCGTAAGTTCATGTAAGTCTTCTCTGTCATCTCAGAAACCATCCCTTTTGTTGTTTCTCATGCCCAATAGTATTCGATTACATTCATCTACCATATTTCAGTTAGCCATTATCCAATCAATTGACACCCTCTTGGTGTCTAGTTCTTTGTCACAGCAAAGAAAGAGCTTCAATAAACATTTTTTAATATATAGGACCTTTTCTCTTTCTTTAATTTCTTTAGTGTAAAAGACTAGTAGGGTATTCTGGGCCAAAGGGTATGGTTTAATAAATTGGGGGGCAAAAATTCAAATGGCTTTCCACAATTGCTGAACCAATTCACAGCTCCACCTACAGTGCATTCATATCTGTTTTCTGTTAGTTCTTCCAACATTTGTTATTTTTCCTTTGTGTCAACTTTGCCAACCTAATGAATATGGGACATAAAATAAAATTTTAGCCAAACAGTGAATAGAAGCAATTATAATAACCTATAATAAATAATTTTAATTGCATAAAATTGAAAAGAATTTGCACAAAATTAATAAATGTAGGATAAAGGAGGGAAATGACCAAGTGAGACAAAAAAGCTTTATATCATATTTCTCAGATAAAGTTTTGGCATCTAAGATATAATGATAGCCAGCAGAACTATATTGGGATAAGAGCCATTCTCCAGTAAATAAGTCATCAAAGCATATAAGCATATAGTTCCTGCATTCTACTATAAAAGAATAATCCAGGAGTCAAGATGGAGGTGTAACTCGAGCAGCAGCTCTGTTTCAACCAGAAAATCCTCTCTGACCAAGACTAAAATATTGCCACAAAATAAATACAGGAGTGAAAGAACCAACAAGGAGAGAGAGTGAAACAACCTTTAAGAAAAGAAAAACCCAAAAGGTAGGCAGAGACTATCTGTGGAACTGAGGGGAGAGGGGAGCAGAGCTAGTGGGAGGTTATAGCAGAGAGTGAAGAGCAAGCCAAGAGCAAACCACAATCCCCCCACCCCACCCCCATATCTGCTGTCACAGGTTCTGAACTTAATCCTTAGCTAACAGTCAGACTCTGAGATCCTGCCTAGGCAAATAGTTGTCCAAGTCAACCCACACCTCTTGAAATTTCAAACCTGTGGAGAAGTCCAGAGTTCCAACCCAGGACAATCTGGGCTGAAGGGAGCTGATCTGTATGGGTGCAGAGCAAAGCCAGGAATCCCATTTTAGGCTTGGGATGAGTACATAATCCATGGTTTGGGGGTGAGGACACAGTTCTAAGGAGGAGCCCCCCTGGATCTTTTTGCCCAAAACTAAGGGTGGAACTTCAGGACAGGGCAAGCAAGGGTGTGCCTGATTGAGTCAAGAACACCTTGAGACCAAAATCTTGAGCCTAAGCCCGGAGCTAGAAGTTGATCAAACCCAGACCTGATCAAGTTCAGACTGAGAGCAAAAGCTTACACCAAAGCCTGAGGAAAGTCTTTAAGCTATCAGCATCTCAAGGGTTAATTGAATCAGGAGGGGGAGGGGGCTCTCAGAGCTCTCAGCCCTCAAACCATCTGGTAAACCAGTAACAACCCAGAAAATAACCTGAAAATAGCATCAAGGAAGGACTGAAGTTTAAGAGGTTATCCTAACTTCCTAGAAAACAATCTATATAATTAGATAGGAAAAATGAACAAACAATAAGAAAAGTACCCAACTCTAAAGAATTTTTATGGAGACAAAGAGTAAGGTACAGACATAGAAGAGGACATCAGAAGCAAAGTTAACACATACAAAGTCCAAAAGAAAAATGTGGATTGGACACAGAGTCTGGAAGAGCTAAAAAAACCACAAACCCTTCAAAAAACAGTTAAGAGAGTTAGAGGGAAAGTAGGGAAGAGAAATGAAAGTGATTCAAGAAGAAAGGAAAGTAATGCAAAGAGAAAGGAAAGTGATGCAAGAAAAAGTGGGGCAATTGAAAAAGGAGAACAAAAAAACCAACAGAGGAAAACCAAGCCTTAAAAATCAGAATCGATCATCAAGAAACTAATGATTTTATGATAAATCAAGAAACAATAAAGCAGAATCAAAGGAACAAAAAAAAAACAGAGGAAAACATGAAATATCTTATCGATGAAACAACTGACCTAGAAAATAAATCTAGGAGAGACAATTTGTGAAGTATTGGACTACTCAAAAGCCATGATGAAGAATAAACCTTGGACATTATATTACAAGAAATTATCAAAGATGAATGCTGGAGGGAATGTGGCAAAATTGGGATATTAATGCACTGCTGGTGGAGCTGTGAGCTGATCCAACCATTCTGGAGGGCAATTTGGAACTATTCCCAAAAGCTGCTAAAAGACTGTCTGCACTTTGATCCAGCCATAGCACTGCTGGGTTTGTACCCCAAAGAGATAATAAGGAAAAAGACATGTACAAGAATATTTATAGCTGTGCTCTTTGTGGTGGCAAAAAATTGGAAAATGAGGGGATACTCTTCAGTTGGGGAATGGCTGAACAAATTGGTGTTCAAATTTGGTGAACAAATATGTTGGTGATGGAATACTATTGTGCTGTGATATGGAAATCACTTTAAAAGACTGATATATATTAATTTAAGGTCACCAAGGAATGCAGCTATGTAATTCCTAAATGAAAACTCAAGTCAGCAGTCAACCTTTTATGGAGTTTTTAATTACAAACAGAGAGAGAGAGAGAGAGAGAGAGAGAGAGAGAGAGAGAGAGAGAGAGAGAGAGAGAGAGAGAGAGAGAGAGAGAGAGAGAAAGGGGAGAGAAGGGAACAGGGCTTAAATACACCCTCTGCTTAGGCTGGGCCAAAGGCCCAAGCCCTTAGATAGCTGAGGCAAAGAAAAGAGATCAGTCCCTATCACTCACGTGACCAAAATGGAGAAACAGTCTCAGGGGCCTCCACCTCCAGCCTCCTTCAGAGCAAGCCCTCCTCTCAGACCTCTCCAGGAGCTCTCCCTCCAGCACCTCTCTCCTCTCAGACCCCTTCAGAGCAAAACCTCTCAGAGCAAAACCTCTCCCTTCTCTCCTCAGACCCCGCTATCTTTAAGGAAACCATCTAAGTCCCCTCCCCTCAGTTCTCACATCTACCAATCACTGTTGATGTCTCCCCTGTGCCAATGGTGGCTCTAGCTTAACCCAGGACCACCCAGAGGTCTGCTTCCTTTGCACATGTCTGTTGAAGGTCATATTCTCAAATAATTAAATCTTGATCTTTGCTGCAGCCCTTCCTAAATTCTGTTACTCTGAGTAGGGTAGAGATTGTAAGTTCCAAGACCTGGTTCTGTCATTCCAAGTATCTCTATTGTATCAATTCTAAAATCAATCATGACTCAAAGAACTTCCTGTTCTATACTTAAGCATAGGTCAAAGCCCTTTCCATTGTTTAGCAAAAGGTTTCTGTCCTAAAGTAGTCTTAAGTAGGGAGGAGAAGGATCCTCCCATGCCAAGGAGTTTCACATTCCAATAGAGTTCTTACTATCAGTAGGAAATTTTTCAAGTATGAAATGAAATTTCCAACATTCATAAGTCTAAGAAATTTTAAGGTTTACAGTGCTCAAAGGAATAATAAGCTAGAGGAATTCCTTGTGAACTGGAATGACTTCCAGGAATTGATGCAGAGTGAGAGGAGCAGAACCAGGAGAACAATGTACACAGAGACTGATACAGTGTGGTACAATCAAATGTAATGGACTTCTCCATTAGTGGCAATGCAGTGATCCTGAACAACCCGGAGGGATCTTTAAGAAAGAACACTATCCACATTCAGAGGAAAAACTGTGGGAGTAAAAACACTGAAGAAAAACAACTGCTTGATTACATGGGTCAATGGGGATATGATTTGGGATATAGATTCTAAATGAACATCCTAGTGCAAACATCAACAACATGGAAATATGTTCTGGTCAAGGACACATGTAATACCCAATGGAATTGTGTATTGGCTACGGGAGGGGAGAGAGGGAAAGAATATGATTCTTTTAACCAAGGAATAATGTTCTAAATTGACTAAATAAAATTAAAATTAAAAAAAGAAATTATCAAAGATAACTGTCCAGAGATCCTTGAATAAGAAAATAAAATTGAAATTGAAAGAATTCACAGATCACCTCCAGAAAAAAATCCTCAGTTGACGACTTTCAGGAATGTAATAGCTAAATTCAAGAGCCACCAAGCCAAGGAAAAAATACTTAAGTCAGCCAGAAAGAAACCATTCAAATACCATGGAGCTACAATCAGGATCACACAGGACCTAGTGGATTCTACATAAAAAGATCGAAAGGCATGGAATATGATATTAAAGAAGGCAAAAGATTTGGGTTTACAATCCAGAGTCACCTATCCAGCAAAACTGAGTATATTCTTTCAGGGGAAATAAATGATCATTCAATAAGATAGAAGATTTTCAAGCATTCCTGAGGAATAAGCCATACCTAAACAAAAAATGTGAAGTTCAAATATGAGACACAAGAGAAGGATTTCTATAATTCTCAAAAATTGCACTTAGTAGAGAGGATAGAAGGAATTTACTCAGAGAGTAGATAAGTAAGTTGATTATGATGATATATAATGATATGATGTGTATGTAAATGTGATGATATGGAATGATATGTATTTATGATATGTGTATGCATATGAATGGCATGTAAAAAAATCAATCAAGGGCTGAAAGAGAGGGTTGCAGTGAGAGAAAAGGAAAGGGAGAGATAGAATGGGGCAGGAAAAATCAGTACAGAGAGGGGAGGATAAGGGTGGTGATGGGCAATGCTTAAACTTTACTCTCATTGTAACTGTGTATAAATGGAGATTTTGAACCTTAGATTTCATTCCCCAGAAGTCCTTGGTATTTCCCAGAATTCCCTATAATCTCTCCTGTGTCTCCACATTGGTGAGATAACTTTATTGGTATTTAACTGGCAGAAATGCTTCCCATGTCCTCTCTTCTTGCATGATGTAGCATCAGCAGTGATGATGGTAAGGCGGGGAAATTTTGAAAATGGCTAACAAGCCATGGGCACTTGGTTTTTATTTTGTATCCTCTTTATTCCTTGATTTCTAATGATCCTTAATAAACCACATAAAATATAATATTTTTATTATTAGAGATATAAATTAAATTTTACAGTTTTGGCAATCACAAGTTAGATGAGAACTTCTCAATTTTTTTTAAAGATAGCCTAGATAATTTTTTTAAGCCACGTTTCTCCTGCCAAGGCTTTTCGCCCACCAACCCACCCTCTCAGAGTGACTTCTTCTGATTCAGCTTTCTCCTGCTGCTAAATTCCAGCAGATTGCTTCTACTCTTGCTCCTGCTCCTGCTCCTGCTGCCTGCTCCTGCCTCCAGCTATCCACTCCTCACCTTCTTGACCCAGATTGCTCACCCAGCCCCAGGCTCAGGCCCCAACAACTCTACTCCTGATTTCCAGCCTCTGACCCAGATTGCTCATCCAACCCCAGGCCCAGCCCCAGGACCCAGGCTGCTGGTAGCTGTAACTGTGTCTTCAGAATCACAAACCAACAGGTAAAAACTGGGGTGTTCTTTCCTTAGGCAACAATTGGCCTCCACATGGTGGGGGACCTTGGGGTGATGGTGGGGGAGAGGAGAAGGAAGAGACTCTTCCAAACAGAAAGTTGATTACAAGCATGGCATATTCTATGAGAGAGCAGTGCATTGCCTATTTCAAACAGCTTCCAGCTTTAGGATGTTTTTTTCATGAGTACACTGATCCTTTCACTTATCTTACCTGAGATTCAGGGGAGATATTCATCTCCCTACAACCCTTTGCCATTTGGGCTTGCCCAGTTTGAGATTCCTAAAACCCATGTTCTCCTTGCTATGGGAGGTCCCTCAGTACTGAAAAAAGGAATCTGCATGGATAGAAAAAGAAACTTTAAAGAGACTGGAGGTTAAATTTTGAAGACTTTTCAGATTATAATGTTCTATAAAAGCCTCTGTATTTTATTGTATTTTGCTGATTGTTTTGTTTAAGATTTAATTTTGTGGTTTTAAGTTCATATATTAATGTATTCAATACTATTCTATTACATTGAATCATTTTAATGTACTGAGTTTTAACTACTGTTATATTCTGTTACCTTTTCCTTATAACTACACTAAACAAATATTATTGAATAAGCCCATATAAAAAATAGTTTTTTTTATTTTGACTTTGTAAATTGTTACATAGAGGATGGATGGACTTCATCAAAACCCGTTACAATTATATAACAACCTTTGGAAAATTTAATGAGCTAAATATCTCAAATTGATTTGAGGGGTCTTTAGAAATGATTTTTAGATTTTTTAACGACTCTGATCATTTTACCTGCCTCTAAAAGGTGGTAAGGTCCATTTTAGTAGCTGAAGTTGTAAAGATTAAAATTTAGGGAAACTGAGGCAGGTAGAAATTCATTTCTCTCTACAAGGAGTATTATATTTTTAGAGGTTTATTAAAAGTTAAGGATTAAAAGAAAATACAGGATAAGGAAAATGTGCCTAGGCCAGGGTGGCCTAGACAAGACCTCACCTACATTATGGAAAGAGCCACCTCTCCCCCAAAATGGAAGTCCAAAAGAGCCCCCACCTACGGGGAAGACCCTTTAAATAAAAATTTGTTCTCGTCCCAGGTGAGAATTCAGTGAGATTAGAGGGAATTCTGGGAGGTAGCAAGGATTCCTGGGGAATGGAGTCCAGAGTTCAAATCTCAATTTTACATTCCTCCCGTTTGATCCTCTGGGAAGAGGTCCTTCCCCAAAGGATCATAAAAACATAATCAATTTAAAGATTACAATAATTTTAGGATAAGAGAAAAAAAAAGAACAAAACCAATAATTGCTGGACGCATTGACAGAAAGCCAGTTAGGGGGCAGTCCCCTTTGGCATGAGAGTATACATACAAATAAATGTTCAAACAACCACACCCAAAGTTCAATTTTGTGCAGTTGGCTGCTCTGGAGACTTCTTCATTGTGTCTTCTCCAACAGTTCAGTTCTGGATTCAGAGAGTTAGCATCTTCTTTACCTAAAATTCTTCTCAAAAGGAATTTAAAACTTTGCAATTTAAATAATGATATCTTTTACATTCCCCCCCCCCCCATTAAGAGGGTGATTGAAAAATGCATTATCACTTAGGGATGCACGGCTGAGGTATGAGGTATATGAATCAATTGGTAAGAGAAATTAACAAAAACATCAGAAAAATCCAAAAGAAAAGAAAAAATTTCTGGATGAAAATATAGACTATCAAAGTCTTATGTGTAAAAATTCCAAGTAAAAGAAAAATAAATCTATAACAGGTCCTTGAATCAGGGCCCAATCAAAATGATCTAAACAATGATGCATTTACCCAGTCAGTAGCCAGGACTACAGAAAGTTACCATACTATGAAAGGCAGAAAAGAAAGGGACCAGATTATAGAAGCCAAGTAGGAGCCAAGTTTGGGGATACTCATCTGCAAGTATCTTCAGAGTGAGTATGGACACAAGGAAGGCCTACATCTTAACATAAGTCAAGTGTCGCAACCCCAAGTCTCACACTAGGTTCAAGACCTTTGTATTGGCCTAGAAGTGCATCAATCCATCCTGGATTGGCTTTTCTTTGGCTCTGTGCAATGGCTCTTTTGTGTATATCTTGTCCTGGAATAGACAGAATCATTAAGCAAAGTCCCATAATTTATTTAAATAATTAGTGGCATCGTTTTTATAGTCTTCTAGCTTTTTGGGTATGCATTAGCAAATGTATCTTACTGAAAAATCAAAAGGTTAAAGAAAATCTTAATGCTGTTGACATGTGCTTCAAATATAAAAAGGAGAGAAAAAATTAAAAAAAACTGAAAATATATTGCACATGCCAAAAATATAATAATAAAAGAGCTTTAAAAAATTCAAAAATGTAGCTTATAATCATTGACACTCTGTGTCAGCTAAGAAAATATAAAATGCAAGACTTTCTCACCAAAAATGAGATCCATTTCCACTTAATATCTGGCCATGATCACTGTGAGTAGAAGGCAAATGAATTGAGAGAGGTAACATTTTTTCATTTTTTAAAAAATACAGTAGTACAAATATGTAGATATCAAAATCTCCAAAATTCTCAATAGCCCAATTAATTACAATAGCAAACAAACACTATCATATTTCACATAAGTTTCTGTATGACATTTTTAAAACCTATGAATTGATGGACATTTGTCACAAGTTTTTACAAACGTAGCAATCTTTCAACCTTGAAACATTAAAATTTTATTTTATTAACATATTTATTTTATTAAACATATTTTTAAACAAAGTAAAACTCATCTTGGGTTAAGAACATAATCAAGAAATCTATATATCATTCTGGTGGAAGTAAAATAGTGAGCTGAAGAGTATAAATAAAAGGGGTGCTCCATTTTTTGGAGGCTTTTTAGGGATACAAATGCCCTGAGATTAACTGCCCAACTTCCATTCACATATTTAGAAATGCAGGAAGGTTGGGGTTATAAAATGTATTTCACTTCAGCTATGGGCCTTACCTCGTGGTAGGGGCAGGCAAAAATGACCAGAGATTGTTTAAAAAATTAAAAAAATAATATTTAAAAAACCCTTAAAATCATTAAGATATTTAGCATATTAAAATTTCCAAGGTTGTTATAGCAATTGTAACCAGTTCTGAAGTCCATCTATCCTCGGCAAAATAGAAAAAAAGCTGTTTTTTCATATATGGGCTTATTCAATAATATTTTTTAGCACAGTTATAGGGGGAAAACAACAGAATTTTTAAAACTCAGTATATTCAAAATAAATTCAATCAACCTTCAGTTCAAGCAGAATAATATTGAATCCAGTAATATATGAACTTAAAATCACAAAGTTAAACCTTAAAACAAAAATGCAATAGAAATTCAGAGAGTTTTTATAAACCATTGGAGTCTGAAATGCCTTAAAATATAGCCTCTAGTCTTTAAAGTTCCTTAGGTGTGTTTATCCATTTAAATGTCTATTGTTGGAAGGCAGAGTAGTAAGGGCTAAGCAATGGGGGTTAAGGAATCCATCCAGGGCCCCACAGCTGGGAAGTATCTGAGGCCAGATTTTAACCCCGGACCACATGTCTTTATGTCTGGCTCCCAGTTCACTGAGCCTCCCATTTGCCTCCCCAAAGTTGAATCTTTGGGCTGAATCTTTCTTCTGGCACACAGGTGAAATCAATGAGATTACCAGAACAGTCAAAAGGTATCCTTTTAAACAGCCCATTGCTATTAAGGTTCCTGCTTGAAAAGCCTGTTTCTTCTCTCTCCCCTGCTACCATCCGCCCACGTTGCCAATAGTTACCAGCTGGTAGAAATGAGTCTTGAGCTCCAAAGATCTGGGTGATGAGCCAGCTGGGGTCATGCTCGTGGGTCTGGGGCGCAGAAACAGGCAGGCAGGGCCGGGAGATTGGTTACCAGGTGATTGCAATCTTGGTTGAATCAGGTCTGGATGGGGGCTGAATGCCCGCAGGCAAAAGCAGCTGAGCCGGGTGGGGTGGATGGCAAACGCAACAGGTGTGGATCGAGCAGCAGCTTTGTGAGGGTAAAAAAAAAAAACTTGGCCAGAGAAATGTGGCTCAAAAATTTTTTCTAGGCACTAGATATTAAAGATTAAATCAGAAGATTGAGATATTTTGTTTTCCCGAAGTGGTTACGCCAAACTGTAAAGATTAAAATTTAGGGAAACTGAGGCCGGTAGAAATTAGTTTCTCTCTATAAGGAGTATTATATTTTTAGAGGTTTATTAAAAGTTAAGGATTAAAAGAAAATACAGGATAAGGAAAACGTGCTTAGGCCAGGGAGGCCTAGATAAGACCTCACCTACATTATGGAAAGAGCCACCTCTGCCCCAAAATGGAAGTCCAAAAGAGCCCCCGCCTATGGGGAAGACCCTTTAAATAAAATTTTGTTCTCACCCCAGGTGAGAATTCAGTGAGATTAGAGGGCATTCTGGGAGCTAGCAAGGACTCCTGGGGAATAGAGTCCAGAGTTCAAATCTCAATTTTACAAAGTAAAGTACAATTGCAATCCTCACCTCCTGATGGGACATTACAGTCTCATACCAAAGGAACTGGGAAGTTGATCCCAGGGCATGATATCCCTGGATGGCTCCCAAAAGAAGGGCATCTCCCATTTGTAACTCCTCAGCTCACTCTACTCTTTTACCAGAGTGATCCCTAGATTCTTGGTGACATTCTTAAAGCCAACATCAATAGTACAGAGGTTTGGTTTTTTTCCTAGACCCTCTGCCACATTTTTGTAATGATGGCAGCAAGAGATTTTTTAAATATCTCAGCCCAGGTTGAAACATTGCTACACCTGGAAAATCTTGTGACAAGTATCCATTTTCTTTAAATGTCATACCGCAGACTCATGTAAAATATGATAGTGGGTTTGTTTACTATTGTAATTAACTGGGCTATTGTGAATTTTGGGGATTTTCATATTTTTTGAATGTGCATTACATGCTGTACTACTGTTCTTCATAAAAAACTGTTACTTTGTGAAAATCATTTTCTTTGTATTCACAGTGGATCATGACCAGGTTTGAAGAGAAAATGGATCTCATTTTTTGGTGAGAAATCTTTGTATTCTACATTTCCTTAGCTTACAAAATGTATCAATGATTATAAGCTATATTTTTGTTTTTTAAACTTTTATTATTGTTTTTGCTTGTATGTGTAATATACTATTTCAGTTTTTTATTTTTTCTCTCCTTTTTGTATTTTAAGCACATCATCAGTATTGAGAAGATTTTTTTTAACTTTTTTTTTATTTTGCTGTAATATAAGTTTAAAATATATTTGCTATAATGTCAATGTATACCCAAAAAGCTTTAGACTATAATGGTGGTACCACTGATTGTTTTAAAAAAATGATGGGACTTTGCTTAATGATTTTGTCTGATTCCAGGACAAGAGAATACAAAAAGAGCTATTGTACAGTGCCAAAGAAGCACAAAGCTAAATTGCATATTGCTAATCGAGCACAAGGTCAAAGAGACCAACCAATCCCAATGGGATTAATGAAAATTTTGAGCCACGACAAGAGGACTTGAACTTGTTTGGGGTTCAAGGTTGTGGCTATTTAACATGTGTTAAAGGTAGATTTTCCTTGTCCCACATTCTACCAAGTATATCAAATTTGGCTCCTACCTGGCTCCTATAATCTAGTCCCTTTTCTGTCTTTCATGGTGTGGCAAACTTTCTAAAGTCCTGGCTACTGACTGGGTAAATGCATAATTGCTCAAATCACTTTAATTGGGCCCTGATTTGTTTTTCCTTTACTTAGAATTTTTACACAAAAGACTTTGATAGTCTATATTTCATCCAGAAATTATTTTTTTATTTGGATTTTTAAATTTTTTTTATTTCTCTTGAGAATTGATTCATATACCTCGTAACTCAGCCCCGCATTCCTAAGTGATCCCTGGGTTTTTCAACACCCTCTTTGAGGGGGGGTGTGTATAATTATTATTATTATTATTTTAAATTGCAAAGTTTAAATTCCTTTTGAGAGTAATTTTAGGTTAAGAAACATGATACCTTTCCAAATCCAGAAAGTGAACTGTTTGGAGAGGACACCATGAAGATGCCTCCACAGGCCACAAGCTGCACCAGAAGATCCAGAGAGAACTTTGGGATGTGGTGATTTGAACTGTGTGGTGTTTGAATGCATTTGTTTTGTATGTATACTCTTATGCCAAAGGGGACTGCCCCTAACTGGATTTTTGTCAATGTGCCTAGCAAACATTGGTTTTGTTCTCTTTTCCTCTTATCCTCAAATTATTGTAATTTCATAGCTGGTATGTTTACAAGACACACTGGAGAGACTACTCTTCCGTGGGTATCAGGGGGAATCTATAAATGGAGATTTTGAACCTTAGACTTCATTCCCCAGAAGACCTTGGTATTTCCTAGAATTCTCTATAATCTCTCCTGCATCTCCACATTGGTGAGATAACATTATTGGTATTTAACTGGCAGTAATGCCTCCCATATCCTCTCTTTTTGCATGATGTAGCATCAGCAGTGATGGTGGTAAGGCGAGGAAAATTTGAAAATGACTAACCAGCCATGGACACTTGGTTTTTATTTTGTATCCTCTTTATTCCTTGATTTCTAGTGATCCTTAATAAACCTCATAAAATATAATATTTTTATTATTAGAGATATAAATTTAATTTTTACAGTTTGGTATAGAATTCTATTACCCTACAAAGAATTAGAAGGGGAACAAGAAAAGGGGAGTGGGGGTAATTAAATGAAGGGGTAACTGGGGGGTGGCAAAAAAGCAAAATACTGATGAGGAGGAACAGAGTTAAAGGGAATAGAATAGGATCTAAAGGGGATAATACTATGGAGGACAATACACAGTAATCATAATGCTGAATGTGAATGGGATGAACTCAAAAATTAAGCAGAAGAGGATAGCAGAATGGATTAAAAACCATAATCCTACTATCTGTTGTTTACAAGAAACACATTTGAGGCAGGGTGACACACAGAGACTCAAAATAAAAGACTGGAGCAGAATTTATTATGTAGCATCTAAAGTTAAAAAAAAAAAAAGCAGGACTAGCAATCATGATACCAGACAAAGCCAAAGTAGAAATTTATCTGATTAAAAAAGATAAGGAAGGAAATTACATTTTGTAAAAGCTACATTTTGCTTCATAAACAATGAAGTAATATCATTACTAAACATTTATGCACCAAATTTCCAAAGGAAAAAATTAAAGGAGCTCAAGGAAGAAATAGATAGCAAGACATACTAGTTGGGGATCTCAAGCTTCCCCCTTCAGAACTAGATAAATCAAACCAAAAAATAAATAAGATAGTAGAGAAGTAAATGAAATGCTAGAAAAATTAGAGTTAATAGATATCTGGAGAAAACTAAACAGGGATAAAAAAGTAATTTACCTTCTTCTCAGCAGTACATGGTACATATACAAAGATCAAACATGTAATAGGACATAGAAATATTGCAAACAAATACAGAAAAGCAGAAATAATAAATGCCACTTTTTCAGATCATAATATGATAACAAAAATTATAACTAACAAGGGTCCATGGAAAGACAAATTTAAAATTAAATGGAAACTAAATAATCTTCAAAACTGGTGAATCAAAGAAGAAATCATAAAAACAATTATGGGCTTCATTAAAGAGAATAACAGTGAAGAGACATCATATCAAAACCTTTGGGATACAATGAAATTAGTACTCAGGGGAAGGTTTATATCTCTGAATGCTTATACCAAAAAAAGAGTGGGAGGAGATCAATGAATTGGGCTTGCAACTTAAAAAATTAGAAAAAGAACAAATTAAAAATCCCCAGATAAAAACTAAATTTGAAATCCTAAAAATTAAAGGAGAAATTAATAAAATTGAAAACAAAAGAACTATTGAACTAATAAATAAGACTAGGAGATTAAAAAAAACAAATAAAATATATAAAGTACGGGTTAATCTAGTAAAAAAAGTAATAGAATCAAATCAACAGTATCAAAGAAGGAAAGGGTGATCTCACCTCTAAGAGGAAATTAAGGTAATTATTAAGAACTATTTTACTCAATTATATGGCAACAAATATGACAACTTGGGTGAAATGGGTGAATATTTAACAAATATAAATTGACTAGATTAACAAAAGAGGAAATAGAATACTTAAATTTCAGAAAAAGAAATTGGACAAATAATCAAGGAACTTTCTAACAAAAAAATCCCCAGGACCAGATGGATTCACAAGTGAATTCTAGCAAACAAACATTTAAAGAACAACTACTCCCAGTACTATACACATTATTTGACAAAGTGAGCAAAGAATGAGCTTTACCAAATTCCTTTTATGACACAAATATAGCACTGTTTCCAAAGCCAGGCAGACCAAAAAGAGAGAAATAAAAGTACAGACCAATCTTCTTAATGAATATCAATGCAAAAATCTTAAATAGAATACTAGCAAAAAAGACTCCAGCAAGTTATAATGAGGATTATTCACTATGATTATGTGGGATTTATACCAGGAATGCAAAGATGGTTCAATTTTAGGAAAACCATTCACATAACTGACCATATAAATAATCAAACCAACAGAAATCACATGATTATCTCAACAGATGCGGGAAAAAGTATTTGACAAAATACAACACCCATTCCTATTGAAAACACTGGAATATATAGGAATAGAAAGGCCATTCATCAAAATAATAAACAATATATATTTAAGACCATCAGCAAGTATTGTAAATAGTAAGTAGGTACATGCTTAAGAAGTACAGGAAGGACAATTCCCTGACAATTGGCCCACAGAGGAGGAAAGAGAAGATTTTGATTTTGCTAATCCCACTAGTTTGGCATACCTGAGGAAATGTAGGGAAGATCTCCTGCAAGGAATAAAGTCCTTTTGTTCCAAGCCCAATGCTTAGAGCAATTTGATAAGTTAAGACAGGAAAAAGAAGAGCATCCTGCTGCTTTTATTGATAGACTCTCTGAGACAGTTGAATCTATTATGAGTCTAAATCAGGACTCATTGGAATCAGTGGCACATGTTAGGAGAGAATTCCTGAGAGGTTGTAACTCTCATCTAAAGAACTTCTTTAGAAATTATTTTCCTAAATACGATAACATCATGATTAAGGAACTACGAGATATAACCACTTATTTATTTGACAGCCATAGAGAACAGGAACAGGAAAAGAAAGGGTTAAGACAAAAATTAGAAAATACAGAGCAATCGCTTTAAAAAAAAGTAGATTGAACAGATCAAGAACTTACAAATTATTAAAACTTACTCTAGACCCTCATACCACCAACAGAGAGGTCAGAGAGAAGCAAGAAAATGTTTTTTATGCCACAAAGTGGGTAACTTGATTAAAGAGTATTATCTTAAAAAGGAATATGAACAAAACAACAGAGGCAACAGTAAACAGGGGAGAACATATTATAGATCCAAATCAAATTTGTGCTGTGAGCATTGTAATTTGAGAACAGAATCAGAAACCCCAGACCTTGATAGCATGAAATTGGCTATAAAAACAGGTGCAAAACCCAAATACTCAGAGGTTTTGACCAAGGGAAGGTACCCTTTATGAAGCCAGTATTTTATGATACTTGGAAATAAGTAAGGGCATGGCAGAAAGGAATGGCAGAGTGTAACAATTGCATGAGTGAAACATAAAACTATAAAAGGAGAAGTAATTACATGGGTGGTACCTAAAAATGAATTTATAGGGTCTGTGAGAAGTTATGATGAAGAACCAAATCAAAACTTAAGTGAAATGCAGAGGCAAGTAAAGAAGTTAGATCAAGAGATTAAATATATGATAGCACAGATGAGAAAAGATATTGGAGATTCATCCAGAAGGAGCATAGTAACCAGTCAAGAGAAAAGCAAAGAACAGATCAAAACTCATTTAGAAAACTTCTTTGGGTACAGATTGGGTTCAGGGATTAAAAAGGAGAGAAAGAGAATTCATGAAAACGTACATAAATATAATCATAGGTTGTTGGAAGAGACAGAAATACAAAACTTCAATTCCCTACAACAAAATAACCAAATAAAAGCACAGACTAAGGTTACTATGGCAGATGTATCTATAGGAGCTTTAAACAATGTACATAATCTCACAGACATGGATAAAACCCCACTTGGATCAATTAAAAATTCAAAAATCTATTTGGTACTGACTTCTATAGAGAAAATATCTAACTTGAACCCAGAAATTGAAATTTTTCACCCTACACAAAACAACTTGGAAGATTCAAATCTAAAGGAAAATGGAGTTGAAAATACAGATAATATGGATAACAATATTCAAAGCGTTGGAGTGTAACATCAGTTAGATTTGAAAACACAGATAGAATGCAGGGCACAACTGCCATGATGGCCAAGGGTTCAAGAAACTTCCATGAAGCCAACATTTTAAATAGAGGGGGGAGGTCTGACCAAATCAAAGCATATGAACTAACAAATAGCTATGGTTTAAATTCATATTCCAAAGAAGGAGAAGACAATATACACTCAAATATAAATGAAGGTCACACAGGAAATGAATTAAGCCAAGAAAATTCAATTGGTTCAACCATATAAATAGCAGTGCGAATATAAATTTTCAGTGCAAAGTGATGAATTGACAATTAATTCAACATCCACAGAAAAACCAGAACCATATGTATGGATTAAGGTGGGGAAGAAACAATACAAAGCTCTCATGGATACTGGTGCTTCAAAATCAGTGCTAAAGATATTTCCATGAGATACCACTATAAGGGGTATGGTTTCACTGGCTGGAGCTACTGGGGAAATACAGCAAGTCCCAGAGCTCAAAAGCACAATGGTTAAGCTAGGTCCTCTCACTATTGATCATACATTTCTCCTAATTCCTGGATGTCCAGATAACCTTTTAGGACAATATTTTTTATGTAAGATTGGAACTATATGAACACAACTACAAAACACTCTCCACACAATTAAAACTAGATTTAGACAATTTGCTCATGGGTGAGATGAGCTAACATAATAAAAATGACCATCCTACCCAAACTCATCTATCTATTTAGTGGCATACCCATTGAACTTCCAAAAAACTTTTTTACTGAATTAGAGAAAACCATAACAAAGTTCATTTGGAAGAACAAAGGGTCAAGGATATCCAGGGAAGTAATGGGAAAATACAAAGGAAGGTGGCCTTGCAGTCCCAGATCTCAAACTATATTACAAAGCAGTGGTCATCAAACCAATTTGGTACTGACTAAGTGACAGAAAGGCAGATCAGTGGAACAGGCTTGAGGTAAATGACCTCAGCAAGACAATCTATGACAAACCCAAAGATCCGAGCTTTTGAGACAAAAATCCAATATTTGATAAAAACTGCTGGGAAAATTGGAAGACAGTATGAGAGAGATTTGGTTTGGATCAACACCTCACACCCTACACCAAGATAAACTCAGAATGAGTGAATGACTTGAATATAAAGAAGGAAACTATAAGTAAATGAGGTAAACACAGGATAGTATACATGTCAGACCTTTGGGAAGGGAAAGATTTTAAAACCAAGCAAGACTTAGAAAGAGTCACAAAATATAAAATAAATAATTTTGACTACATCTCCTCATTGCCAATTTTAATACCTTCAATTTCTTTTTCTTCTCTAATTGCTACTGCTAGTGTTTCTAGTACAATATTAAATAATAGAGGTGATAATGGGCATCCTTGTTTGACTCCTGATCTTATTGGGAAGGCTTCCAGTTTATCTCCATTGCAGATGATGTTTGCTGATGGTTTAAGATATATACTGTTTATTATTTTTAGGAAAGGCCCTTCTATCCCTATACTTTCTAGTGTTTTTCAATAGGAATGGGTGTTGTATTTTATCAAAGGTTTTTTCTGCATTTATTGAGATAATCATGTGATTTTTGTCAGTTTGCTTGTTAATATGGTCAAATATGTGGACAGTTTTCCTAATATTGCATTCCTGGTATGAATCCTACCTGATCATAGTGGATAACCCTTGTAATGACTTGCTGGAGTCTTTTTGCTAGTATCCTATTTAAGATTTTTGCACCGATATTCATTAGGGAGATTGGCCTATAGTTTTCTTTCTCTGTTTTTAACCTGCCTGGCTTTGGGATCAGTACCATGTTTGTGTCATAAAAAAATTTGGTAGAACCCCTTCTTGGCTTATTCTGTCAAATAGTTTGTATAATATTGGGATTAGTTGTTCTTTGAATGTTTGATAGAATTCATTTGTGAATCCATCTGGACCTGGGGATTTTTTCTTAGGGAGTTCTTTGATGGCTTGTTCAATTTCTTTTTCTGATATGGGGTTGTTTAGGTAATTTATTTCTTCTTTTAGTCTAGGCAATTTATATTTTTGTAAGTATTCATCCATATCACTTAGATTGCCATATTTTTTTCCATATAATTAGGCATAGTAGTGTTTAATGATTGCCTTAATTTCCTCTTCATTAGAGGTGAGGTCTCCCTTTTCATCTTGGATACTGTCAATTTGGTTTTTTTCTTTCCTTTTTTTTAATTAGACTGACTAGTACTTTGTCTATTTTATTTGTTTTTTCAAAGCACCAGCTTTTAGTCTTATTTTATTAAATCAATAGTTCTTTGACTTTCAATTTTATTGATTTCTCCTTTGATTTTTTAGGATCTCTAACTTAGTCTTCATCTGAGGATTTTTAATTTGTTCACTTTCTAGTTTTTTAATTTGCATGCCCAATACATTGACCTCTGTCCTTTTAAATTTGTTAATATATGAACTCAAGGATATAAAATTCCCTCTGAGTACTGCTTTGG